>NW_003303698.1:262895-354437 GCF_000142945.1 Phytophthora infestans T30-4 | reverse complement strand
CCGCCGAGGCAGACTCGGTGATCAAGCAGACCTGCTCGATCGTCTCCTGACTTCAGATCGCGCAGAAAATGCTTCCAGGAAAGACCCGGAAGGCGTGTGATGGAAGAAGCTTCGCGAGGTGGGCTCTCAATGTCAAGTGTGCGTGAGCGAACGGCGCTTCCTTTCACGTGTTCCAGGACGTGTATGGACTCATTCACTGCGATATCGGCGGTGGGCTGACCACGTCGCTTAAGACGGCGTCGCTTGGATTTCTTCTTGTGGCGTCTCGAACCGCTGCTCGAGACCGAAGACTCGCTATCGCTGGACGAGGGATCACCCCCCTCTAGACACGGGAGGGCACTATCAACCGTGTCGGTAGTGCGCGGGAGCTCTCGATGCTCGACCGCGCCATCGACCGGAGAGAGCCCCTGCTCGATCGCCGTCGTAGCCGGTGGGAGTGTCAACTGCTCGACCACCGCTGTGGATGACGGGAGCTCCAACTGCTCGACCGCCGAATCGCGTTGCGGGAACCTCTGCTCAACCGCTAGAGTGCTTTGCGGGAACTCATGCTCGACCGCCGTGTTGCGTGACGGGAACTCATGCTCAACCACCGTGCTACGTGGCGGGAACCCATGCTTGACCGTCTGCTCGGATTGCGGGAGCCCCTGCTCTACCGCCAAAGTGTTAACAACCTCGCTTCGCAGCGAGGGGTTTTCGCGCAACAGCGCTGTGCAAGACATACAGAGAGGGCCATCGCTCGCTCTCTGCTCAACCTGCATTGTGGAGAAGCGGTCCACAGCCCTGACATGGGGCCAGTCCTTCTGGGCAACCAGGAGGTGCGTGAACACCTCACTCACATCGAAGCCAGAGCGGTGTTTAACCGACCGAGTCAACCAGTCAATCTCTGGTTGATATCGTGACAACCACGGGATACCCAAGATGCAGTCGAACGCGTAGTTCATCTCAATCACGAGGAAGTCGTCGTTGCTGCGGAAGCCGTCGAATGTGTATGGCAACGTGATCTCGCGCCGCGCAACGCGGCGTGGCTTTCCGTCAGCAAGTTTGACGACGACCTGACCTCGACCATTACGGACTGCGATCTCTCTTGGAAGCATCGATAAGCACGATTCGCGAAAGAAGTTATTCGACGCTCGTGAGTCCAGGAGTGCGCGAAGTAGTCGCCGGGCGTCGGCGACATGAAGACTGACGATGATCAGCCTCGAGTCGCCCGACGTGGTGGTGGCATTAAAGTGTTCGTGGAGCACAGGAGGGCTAGAAGGTTGGGTAGCCACCGGGGGACCCGGACCTCCATTCCAGGCAGTAGGGCGCCCCGCACCTACTGGCCCTGACCGTTTTTTGACTGAACGGCAGGTGAGACTTCGGCGGTGTGCGCGAGTACCGGCGCTGGCGTGCGGCATTCCGCCGCGCGATGACCGATCGTCCGGCAGCGGAAGCAAGTGAGCGGGCGATTAGGACGGCCGTTGGGCCCACGAGAAGTCGACTGACGGTGACTGTTCGACGCGTCAATCGCGTCGATCTCCATGTGACTCCGGGGCTGACTCACGCAGCTGCCGTTGACATCGCGCGCGCGTAAAGACGCCGCCCACCACGCTAGTCTTCGCGTATGTCGAGGGCGATGTCTTCTCGAGAGAGGAAAGTTCTCGCTCGGTTCAGGCAGTATCGTGTCATGCCTTCACGCATGCCGAATACGAATACATGGACTGCGATGCTGTGTCAATCGGATTTGTCACGATGCATGACGCGAGGTGGCGAGTCTTTTGACGTAGTCGCGCATCGTCATTTTACCTTGACGAATGGCGAAGAACTCGGCACGCACGCGGGATTCGTCTTGAGGTGGCTCGAACGCGAGCCTGAGATCTTTCTGGAGAGACTCCAGAGTGGGGAATGCGTCGTGATCAACGACAAGTTTACGGAGGGCCCATTCCTTGGCCTTCCCGGACAACCGGGGCAATAAGAAATTGACCTTTGTCCCTTGCGCTTCGATCATTCTCGAAGCAATCGCGATGTCGATCTCGCGAAACCACCGGTTCAGCGGGAGGCGATTCGCTCCTTCACCGGAGTAGGTAGACGTCTCTAGCTTCAGACATCATTTTTCGAGGAACGCGCGGGAGTTGTTGCTCGCCGATTCGCATCGGCTAGCTCGCGTTCCATGAACTCTTGGGCTGCTTGGCGTTGTTGGTCGGACGTCGCTGAGCTCAGCAGCGACGCGATTACAGCCTCACCAGACACCGCCGCGAGGCGGTGAAGGGCTTCCCACTCGACACGAGTGAAATAAGGGAAAGCAGCATGTTCCAGGGTCGGCCCTGGAGTTTCAGACGTCATGCCTTGGCTCATCGTGAGCTTGGTCATGGGAAGGACTACAAAGTGCTACCAGGTGTAAAAGGCCTGGGGTGTCCGTTACTTGCTTACACGTAGTGATGAGGAAGCGTACAACTCCAGTGATACTGAAACCAAGTACTTAGTCTGAAGAAAAATCAACTCTGTTTTTATTTAGGTCCAGGGCAGCTTGCCCTGACCACTCAAATACACGTCAACTCCTTATTGGTTGATTATGGGTCTGGCTCCCCATATTTCAACCAATAAGGTGACGGCAGTTCAGCACACGCTACTCGTGTGCTGCTGCACCTACTTTTGTAATGCAAATCTACCTACTTATGTAATGGTGTGAACCACTACAAAGAACCTATAAAACTACCTACATATGTAACTTGGGAGGGCCCATTACAGTGCACACTTCCGCATTAATGTGGTAGTTTGGACTTCTGGGATAAATACGGGTTGTACAATACCACCCACTGGTTGATCGTGGTATTGTCGTCTTCCCTGCCTTTGAAGTTTAGAGCACCTTCTTGTCGCCGACGTCGTCTTTACACTGGATCTCCATTGGCATTGGCTAGTGTAACGTCTGCTAATGGATTGGGAAACGCTTTGGAGCACTTGCCGTCCTTCACACAAGCGCATGAATGGTTTGCAGGCCCACATGGACCATGGAGCATGTATGACATGACCGTTTCCTACAGCTGAGGATTTTATCCTTATCTCTCAGCGCATACCATCTTGTCCACGATCTCGCACGTTCGTGGTTTGTCTTCGTCAGCCAAAAGAATCAATACGTGAGCGTGGGGGAGACCTTGTTTTGGAACTCGACAGCGTATTTCCGCGCTCTCTTCCGCCCAGGACGCCTTAGTTTTAATTTAATTCAGCAAGCGTCGCTTGATGTTTCTGCTGCCACACGCGAGCCACGATGTCTGGTCGATCTTGAGCTGTCTGGATATCGGAAGGTATCACTTCAAGAATCTCGTCCCACTTGGGGTTGAACGTTTCAGTCATGAAGACGTCGGGCCGTCCATACTCCCATACAATTGTCATCGAAATCTTGATACGACTTGTACATGGACCGTAGGCTACCCAGGTGCTAAGCCGGTAGTATGATACGCTTGCCGACCTGATTAAGAAAGTTTGTATGTCGTACTCTGCTGCCTCCGTCCCCGTCCGGGTGCACCAATCTGTTCTAGGACCGTTCATATTCCGAAAGCAGTACTTCTTCTTCAGCCAGAGCCAAAGTATCCTCGTTGATCAAAGCGTCTTGGACAATCCTGTATTGATCGGCGCGAAGTGTTTTCTGATTGTCGGCCACCCAGCGAAGCTGTTCTTGCTCATATTTTGCACGCTGATCTACACACCACTGTTGAAATAATCGCTCGCCTTGATCGAGAGCGGACTGATCATCCACTTTCTGGTGAAGGCGGAACGCGACGTGTTCACGAAGCGACATCGCCTTCTTGTTTCGATACTCAGCACCATTCGCGAACTCGTCTGTGTAGGTCCGACCCTTCTCTCCATATGGAAGAAGAAGCGGGTATTGAAGTGGATCGTAGTCGGCGTAAGTCTCGTACAAACGTAGCAGCCTATGATCGCATGTTAGGAGTAGTAAATCCCGATGCTGAGCCGGGTTGTCATCCTCAACGAGAGTCGCACCCACTTTAGAGACAGTAGAGCGGTTATGCGTCCGCGGTCGCGAGTTGTCATGTAGACAGAGCACCTAATCTACTGAACCCTCTGTGTTGTGTTGGCGCACTTGCTGCCCAAAGTGGAGGAGCCGTTGTGCTAATAAATTGTGCTATGCCATCATTTTCTCGATGCTCAGTAGTGCAACACGATCCAGATCCGCGTATATACTAAGACGTCGCTCCGCGCGGAATTGCATGTCAGGATCCACAATATAGATATGCGCAAACTTAGGAGCTACCCGCGCGCCTGTTCCACGGTCTATGTGGGAAAGGAAAAACCCAAGGTAGTGCCCCATAGCCCCTTGAATGAGACATTTGTACACGCCATATGTACCTATAACGCTCTCGTCTTGACGTACGTTTTGAAACGATCGGTTTGAGCACGATACACCAGTCGATGTAAACGCAAAAGATTGATTGTATGCACGAATTTGACGGCGAAACTCGGGGTCCCCGGACAGCTGAAGCAGCTGTGGTGGCGCGGGGAACAGTGGAGACAGTCTTACCCTGCCTATGTGGTGAAGTGCTTTCTCAGAAATAAGAGACTGGATCTGACAAGGGGTCACTATCCCAGCTTAGCGACAACACCTGGCGGTTAGGGAGGATCTGGATTGCCCGGCATGGATCCGCGCTGCTCCAAGTGAATTGACCAAGGTAAAGCGGTATCCTATATGGGTCGACGATGGATCCCGCATGGATAACGTATGGAGCGGCAGGATCCACCAAGTGGAGACTGTCCTCACCTAATTACACCTAGGGGATATGGGATATACCATGTGCAGGTGGAACAAGTGGGGATCCTAAGGTGGATATGGTATCAACGACAAACGAGAAGGCAAGATCCACCACGATATGTCTCCGATCCTACTCTTCCAAGTCCAGATCCAAGGGGGCGAGGATCCCACATCGAGTGTCCTGGATCCAGGATATGGGGATGGTGGATGCAACGGATCTCACACGTTCGTGAAACGATGGAGATCACAGACGGTCGCAAGACAATGTTGGAAGATTGGAGAGCTCAGATCCATGAGGAGCGTACACTTGTAGTGAGGTGGATCAAAGTGATCTGGATCCAGAATAGAGTACCCACAATGTGGCGACCACAATGATTACGCCACGGATCCGGTGGATCTGATAATAATGCAGCTGGGATGATGGACCAAGGAGCAAAAGGACATGCAGTCGATTCTGGTAGGGAATTTAGCAGATAAAAGACATAGAAGTTAGTAATCCAGGCAGGTATAGGCTTAACTATGAATCAGACCTCAATTTGTACAGTATTACGCAAGTGCCTTCCTGCCCTCAAGATTCGGAACTACATTGGCCGTACGAGCTCGGGGAAGGTTGGGAATTGCGAAACTAGTGTTGGTAGTGATAGCTGCATTAACATTGGCCAAATCCTACAACCTAGTGAGCTTTCTTTTACACGTGCAGATCCGAAGGGTTAACTAAATGTACTACTTGACCGGCTACACCCTAGAGGCTCTCAACTCTCAAGCCCCGTCACAGGATGCGGCAAGTACGACGCAAGGAAAACAAAGGCAAGAGAACACACCCGCAAGGCAACCCTACGGCCAGATCGCAGATCTAGGCCCTGGAGCCACCAAGCTCGAATATTCGCTTAGGATCCAGAAACAACCACGGACGCAGAGTGAAGATCTTACCACTACTGCTCCACCCATCCCCACGTTTCGCCAAGACACTCAAGCTTCACCACTTGAGCTCTTCGGAAGTTACCGAGAGTGCAAGATCCCGCCCTACCGACGGGTACACAAGGTGAGGAAAGCTTAGCAGATCACGGATCATCGGGGGACCCCCTCAGTTATTCGGTGTCTGGGCGCTGCTAGACAGCATGATATCACAGACTCGCCAGGCCACTTCCAAGCACTGCATATCGGAAAAACAGTTGTAGCTGGGAGCTTGTGCCGGCCGTTCACCACGTCATCACCCACGTCGAAGCTTCGTGGGAAATAAGAGCATGACCATGACGAGTGCATTGGCGTCTAGTGCGCACACGCTCGAGCTCCTGCTGGCGTTCTTCTTCCGCCAGCCCAGCTCTTCGAATGGCCTGCCGTTGTCGATCTAGCTCACGTTCCGTTTCCCTCTCATACCCCGCCAGCCGAAGTGCGTGTTGTTCACGCAGACCACACTCCACTAGGGGGGTAGCCGATACGCATGAGATGAGCTAAGACTTTTGCTGGGATCTGCCTGTCAATCAAGCGGCCCTTCACTGGGTCAGTGCTCATTCGATTCAGGATACATTATTGCACTTTATAGCATATGTCAGACATATTGTATATAAATTTACAGAGAACAGTACCATAAACGACAGGAATAAGATTTCTCGGATATACAGTACTGGACCCTGTTTTCGCGAAGGTGGACCGTATAGGATTTGCAAACAAATTAGATTTTAGTATACAATAGCATGATGATTATGAATCCAAATGAACATTATTAAAATAATGTTCTAATGTTCATTTGGATTCAGGATCATCACATGCGGAAGTTTATCAAAGGACCGAGGGCGCTAAAACGGGGTGCAGTACTGCTGTAGACATGCTTACCGGTACTATGACGGTATGTAAAGGGGTAAGACGTGTCAGATCTTTTATGAAACCGGTAGTTTTCGCTTTCACAGCCACAGCACAGATGTCGAGCATTGACGTCCCGATGGAGAACGCAGAGAGCGGACTAAAAAGACCACCACAGGTACGTATGCTGCTGAACCTCGTGCCCCTTACCCGCGTGCTTACATTGCTGTTCGTTATGCTGCGTTTGCGAGCCAGTTGAATCCCGACGCGGTGGTCGCGTTCATGAACAATTTCATCTACACTTTCTTGTCAGAAAAGGGTGTGATCAACAAACTCCAGGCCGGGGAGAAAGTTTTGGTCGTCGCGAGAGCAGACGATTTTGAAGATTATGCTACGCCGAAAGAACTTCAAGACGACAAGGACGTATGTGGATCTGTAAAGACTTTGATCCGCTTGGCATACGGTAAGAATGTCGTCAGCGCAGACGTTGCGAGGAGTGTAGCGGCAGCTGCGGTGAATGCCTGGATAGATGAGTTTGGGGAAAAGGACTTGGATTCTTCTCCAGTTTTGTCAGATGAGCTCATGCAACAGCTCAAGCTCGCGTTTTCCGAGACACAATACCACGGCAATGCACACGAAAAGTTTGCAGACTACCTCTGGCGTTGCTGGGAGGTTTATGACTCTGAAATCTTCAGGGCCCTATACGTGACGGTCGTTCAAAGTTCGGGCTTCGGGAAGAGTCGAATGCTGTTCGAGCTGGCGCTCAAGGCAAATGATCAGGGCTCTCAGATAAAAGTCCTGTATACGTGCGCTCGCTTACACGGATCGACGGGGTATCCAGAGGCAACCAAAAATCTCCGCTACTGGCTAATCCCAGAGTCTTCTTCTGTCGAGCAGGTTACTTCTCGTTTGGAAGCCATCTACAACTATGCGATAAAGAATTGGGAAGAAGTTCAAGATGAGTGGATCAAGCTGTTCAACGAGAAGGAAAGTGATGAGTCTGTTCGTAACAACCTATTTCAGCAAGCAGAAAACGATAAGAAGGTCAAAAAGAAGAACGTCGATGACTCCTCAGTAAAGAAGAGACAGGACGGCAAGATGGTGGTGCTGGTGGTTGACGAAGCTAGATCCCTACTTAATGAGAAGGCGGACCCAGGCGCGTTAACAGTCAAAGTCAATGATTTTCGTCTATTTCGACGAGCGCTTGCTTTGGTCAACAACAGAATCGGAGCAGAAGGAGGCATTTTCGCGGTGTTGGTCGACACGAACTCCAAGATCTCGGACTTAACTCCATCGCTAGCATCCGACCCGTCTTCTCGAAATTACAAAAACAGCACTGGACTGGAGACGTTTCCTCCTTTTGTGCTGACTCACACTATGGATGAACACTGGCATCAGTACTTAAAGCGCAGTGGAGGTGGACAGCTGGAAAATCTAAGTGAGGAGGCAAAGCTTAGGATGGAAATACAGACGTACAAGGCGATTGTGACCGGGAGCGAGAACGATGCTTGGAATGCGTTGCTGCGCATGGGCCGCCCAATGTGGTGGAGCATTTTCACCGATCGAAATGGAAAGCCACAAGCTTCTTCTGGTGATCTAGTCACCCTAGCAGCAAATAAGCTGCTACTGGGAAACGATTTTAAGCAAGAAGCCTCATACAACGAGAAGACCATGTTTGGTGTTGCGTCGATGCTCTGTCGACTGGGTGTACGTCCATACTCAACGTCGACGTTGGCGTCGCAGGTTGTCGCGGACTTCATGGCTGTCCTCGCCTACGTGAAATTCGAGAGCGAGGGCTACTTGAGTAGCTACGCGTCGGATCCGGTGCTTGCGTTGGGTGCGATTAAAGTGTGGCTTTTCCTGGAGGACGGCTTGTCCAAGTATATTCTTCCGCAGCTGAAGAAGTTGATCCTGGACGAAGCACTGGACACAGGTGGGATTTGTGAAATGGTCGCTCGCATTTTGCTCCTTCTCGCGATGGACAAGTGTGTGATGAGGGATCAAATCAAACCAAAGGGCCAATTCGTGTCGGTGGAGTCGTTTTTGAATGTGATGGGGTGCGATGAAATTGAAGTTTATATCGAGGGAATGCTCCCTGGAAACAAAGAAACGTTTACCGAGTGGAAGTCAGAGTGGAAGGACTGGCGCATGGGGTTCACTCACTTCATACAGCTGCAGGTTGAGCCGACAGAAGATACGCTGTGGTATTTGTTGGGACGTCGGGCTGCGGGTATTTTCCCGCGCAACCAGCTTGGAGCAGATCTGATGATCCCAGTATTTTGGAACAAAGATGGCGAGAAGGAGCGAGTGTCATTCATGCTCATCCAAGTGAAAAGCCGTTTCCCAAAAGACGATGGTTTCTCCCAAGCAGCATCGAAGAAGCTGTCATCTTGGTTCGTGTTTGAAAGTCCGCACTCGAAAGGCAAGAAACCTAATGAGGATTTGGCTGCAGATCCAGCGCAAAAGAAAGGCACGGTGAATGAAAACCCCTTGAGCAAGACGCCAGTTGAAAATGTTCTTCGCATTTACATGAATTTGCGCGAAAAAGTACCTTTCGATGGAAAGTCGCGGAACAATTCCTGGCGGCTCATCTATATCACGTCGTTGATTGAGGACAACAGCCCTCCTGGACTCCAGGCTGGAGCGCAAGCAAAAGATACGAACGTTTACACGCTTTGTTTTCGCTCGCTGTGTTGGGAGACGTACCCCTTTTTAACTGAAGATGTGGCTCAATGTCTCGCGAGTATTGTGGCGTCTCAATGGGATCCAATGGCACTTGTAGACGGTGATCTGGAACGTCGTGGTAAAGGCACTGAGGCCAAAAAAACGGTACAGGAGGCTCTAACAACGGCGATGCCAGACCATGAGTTAAAACAGACGGCGCGCCGTGGGCTTGCCTGCACTCCCGGTCACAATCTGAAATATCAAGATGAAAAGTCTAAAAAGAAGAAGAGTCGCTCGGGAGGTCAGAAAAGGGCTGCCAAACGTGGCAGGGGCAACCCGTAATTATTTCTCGTCGCTTGAGCTCAATGATTTTGCTTTAATTTTAAATAGGAGCAGGTTTTAATGGCGTTAAGGTCGTCAATCAATACATGCTCTTCTGGTGGTTGACCCATCGAACTGTACCAGAAAAGACAACAGCCGTTGTTGTTACAGCGAGCTCTTTGCATCGTGAGAGTGTAATCAATCACCTCTAAAGAGTTGGCCACAACAAACACATACCAATAATTGTAGCATCGCACAAGAGCCCAAGGACACGACAGTGTTGCACTTCGTCGTGGTGCCATCCACGCGTCGCAGCTGAAGCGTAACGCTGGCATGCTCTCGGTCTTCAAAGCAGAACAAGGATGTACGTTGCGGAAAATTTAAATATTTTAAATATATAGTTTCGAGTAAATGTTGGATCACTCGCTAAGAAACGGATGGTTTTCGGGAAGTTTATTGCAAGAAGGACTATGGCGGCCATAGTATGGCCACACTTGACCCCGTGAGAAAGCGCGTTGAGTACCGCAGCGAGCATGCCTGTGTTCGTAGCACGCGGGTGCAAACCCAGGACCGATAATGGCCATCACTATCAAGCGAGGCCCGCATGCAGGTCGTAGCGGGCTTAAGGTTTAGCCTTCACGTTTTGGGCTTGGGTTTCACGAGTATAGATAACTGTCTTATTGCGGAGTCTATTAATAGAGTCTAGACTCCACAACGGTGCTTAATTTCTACTCGACAAGCAGGATATTATCGCTAGACTACGCAACGAAAGTCCTTGACTAGAGCCCTGTTAATAAAATCGATCTCATTTACTATAAAGCGCGCATTAGGCTAAGTGAAAAGGACAAACGCATTAAAATGCACAACAGGATTATGTCGATAATCTCATTGAATGGGATCCGTATCTACTCTAACAATCATAGATACATTACCACACTAAACCCCAGCACATCCAGAATTTGTAAATCTGTTTAAGAAGGTAATACGATTTCGGTGAGGTTATCGTTTTCTATCACCGGAAAGATTGTTTCTTTCAAAAGCTCACAGCCACAATTTATCAGCGAACTCACCAGCTGCGACGACCACCGCCCGAGGGCACTATATTTCGTCACCGCGGCGTTGAGTGAGCTGCTGCGGTTATCTTTGCTCTACCTACATGATACTCCACCCTTCTGCTCGTCTACTTATCGTCCACTTATTTACTTATCCCCGCTCTGCTCGGGGAAGTTTTGGGCCGATCGAGTCCACCACTAGTGACGCCCGCGGCGGCTGGCCCGATAAGGCCTAACAACACATACGAGCGGACTTATCACTTCGCGAAAAATTCCGAGAGCTCCAAAATTACCATGTCCAGGATCCCCAGCGTCTCGATGCTGTGTCAAGGGCTAGAGGTGGACAGATAATGCCTCGACAGCTTTGTTTACAGACCTCTTTATAGCTATTAAGATCTACAATATACGATAATAGTGATATTCTAGCTGAACCTGGCCGTGTAAGAAAAACTGAAAAAAGTAAATTTTCTAAAAAAAACATCTCTAAGCATTTGTAAAGTAAGCAATACTTTCTTTCGTACACCAAGTTTCTATAAGTTTATACCCATGCCAAACCTTTACTTGGAGTGAAACCGGTGAAGTTTATACAAATTGGTAGCAAAATAAGACCTTTTCCTTCGAAATGTGTATCAAATCGATACCTACTATTGGTGTACGCTCATAATCTCGAATTAATCCCTATTACCAGGAAGACAAACGTGACAGCTACACATCATACTTGAAAAGCTATCAGATCTAATCAAACTTCAACAAAAACGTTAGGATCTCATCTAAGCACAACATATCATTTTGTTTCGCTTGAAAAAACTCAGGCTCATTCTTCTTTTTGCTGTCACGCAGATGAGTACTCAGCCAGATAAATCCGGACTCTCGCCACACCAAGGCGCGAACCAAGGTAACAGAGACGCCGACAAGTCGACTAAGCCGCAGACGCCAGATACTGCTCAATCGTCCAGCCCTCCAAAAACCGTGCCCATTACATCTGACAGCGATGTTGCCGTCGCTGATCAGGACACATGAGATCAGAAACGATGCCAAATCGTTCCCAAGCGCGGAATACATGAAGTACAAGCTGATACTGCATCCCAGTCATCAAAACAAACATGTCGGGTTGTTGAGATTGCTTCGGCTGCCGGAGATAGCGTGCAAAGTGTTAAGGCGCAGAGTGGTAGCATGTAGAATCCTAAGGCTATGTGATACGTCATACTGACGCCATTACGGAAATTCCAATTTATACTGTTCGAGATCTGAACCCTGAAAAAAAAAACCCTGGTGTTTCGTAGGACGCATTCTGGCTCGCAGTCCCGTTCGCGAACACTTATTCTGGCGTGGAAGTGATAATCTGTGTGAAGTATTTGCATCGGATAAAAGTGGTACTACTGTGCGCGTTACAATTTTTAATGACGGCGTCAGCAAGTTCTACGAGCCGCTCATTCCTGGCCGTGTTTTTGGTTTCACCACGGGCAAGATCAAATCTGCGAACACGCTTTCGCTCTTCGCGGTTCTCTTATCGAGCTTACTTTCGGAGGAGATGCAGACAATCACGAAGTAGAGCAGTCTATGGAGTACATGGAGCCCAGTTTCCAGTACAAAAAGCTGGCTGACCTTCCTACTATTGGCCCTACCGGCACTTTTACCATTTCTGGTGTAATCACTAAGACAGGGCCAGCAAAAAACATTACCACTCGCACAGGCAGACAGATGTGGTGTTGGAATTCCCACGTGAACTCTAGCTACAAGTGTAGTTAGGACGTTCCCACAACAATACGTCTACTAGGATATAAAACGATCGCTCGGGCGGACCTGAAGACCCCAGTTCTGCCCTTGCACCGACAAACTGGACCTTGATAACTTCTTATATAGGCCAACCAGTAAAAATAAGAACACGCTACTAGCACGAGCAAAGCTAGTAGGTGTTATGAATCCTCGTGGTCCCAACAGCGGAAGGGTACCAGGCACGAATAAGCCTTTTACGAGATCACCGAGTGTTCAACACTCGGTTGGAAGAATAAAAGGGATGCAATACAAGCACTCCCAGTTGTGCAAATAGGCAACAATAAACCGTCACGTAAAGCCTCCCGATAGTAATCGGCCAAGACACAAAGTCTCTTGGCCTTCCCGGATGAACCCTCGATACAGAGCTTCGAGCTCACCGACAGGAATAACACACTCAAACAAGCTTGACCAGACGCTTACCTTGAAGCCGGACGTCGCTCTGGGTGCTTGAGTGGAAATTCTATTCTGTATTTAAGCTTACCCTTTCGGGTCTATTCCTGATAAGAAGTTCTAATCAAGTATACAAATATCAAGTGAGCAATGATCCGTTATGGATGTTCTTGCACGCCAAGCGTCGTCTGCACCGTCGCACGAGCAACTTTAACGGTCCGCGCCCTGTCCCAGACGGTGTACGTGCCTTCCAAGGGTCGCTGAGTCTTCCGCGAACTCATCCCAACCGCCACTGAGAGTTCGTACCGAAGATGGTCCGCTGAATGCGAATCCGGCCAGTCCATTATTAATAATATGGACAGCCTGGATTCAGTGACATATGAACCGTATCCAATATCCATTGAAAGTTCGGTAGTGACGACGTCGAGTCCCGCACCTTAACGTCTCCGTACATCACATGACCGAGGGCTCGTCGCTTGAACATCTTGAGCGGTGTCGCGTCTTAGTTGACGGGCGATTATCCGCTACTATTGAGAAATCACTACACCACAACTATCCCTGTCGCAATGGAAGCCACGGTACTGGTGCCCGCTGTGACATTTCTTCATTCTCCAATTTACCATCCAGTCACCGCATGTCCAAGCGTTTGAATCGAGCCGTGTCCAACTCGTCTCAGCGCCTCAATCCTCGTCGACGTCGCGAGCGTGAACAGCTGGAGGTACGTCAGCTCATCCTTCTCTTGAAACATCGGCGCCTTGCTCATCACCACGCATTACTCGTCTTGTATCTCAGGAGGGCAAGACCGAGGGTTCGAGCGCCCCCCACCCTGCTACACTTCCCCCCACAGCAGCGTCATCAGCCGGCCCTCCGGCGGTTCCTGTCCCGGACTCTTCACCCCCTGCGGTAGCTCCTGCGGCACTCCCTGTCGCCGCTAAATACACGGAGATGGCTTCTGCTGCTCCTCATGCTCCTGCTGGTGGTCCACCACCACTCACGAAAGATTCGCTGCGCGCCATGCTGGCTGAAAGTACGGAGGCATCGGTCGATCACATGATGACCTCAATAATTCCGTAAATGACTGCAATGGCTCGTCACCAAGTGCAGCTCAGCGTTGAGCCTCCTCTCCACGGCGATGTACAAGCTCAACGTCGCCTCGAGACTGCTGTTGGTTTCGATGATGCCCTCGCTGCGGTACAACCTCTTCCTGGCGCGCTGTCGGCATTACCCGAACGAGTTGCCATCTTGGAGCGTCAGTTGCGGTTTGCTCAGTCCGAGGCTGCTGCCGCCGTACGTTCGGCGGCACCCGAAATCATGGCTCCTCAAGGCTGCCAACGCTGAGATTAAAGCCCTTCACCACAACGTCAAGATTCTCCGCGAGTCGAACGCCAAGAACGACGCCATGCTCGCCACTGTTCAAGCCAATATGGAGCGACACCCAGAAGACTTGAATCGTCTGCACTGCGAGGTACAAGCTCGGGACGTTTTCATCAACACGTTGCACAAGAAGCTGGCTCGCGAACGCGAGGTTTACAAGTCTTCCATTGGAGCGAATACAGAGCAGACTCGGAAGCTTCACCTCCTTCTGGTAAAGCTTGCCCTGGGCAAGTATGTCGATAACGACACGCTCAAGATCCTCGAGAGCCAGCAAGACCGTAACACTCGCCTCCTCCAAGCGAATCGCACCCTCCGTGCACACGTGAGTCTGGCCGGGATGGATCCCGAGGTACTTCGTCTGGCTGTTGATGGTACGTTCCTAATGTCGCTCTTTCCACCGAGTGTTCAGCAACTAACGTTCGTTCACAATCCTTCGTGATAGATCTGACTGCGGGTGATCTGGACCTGGACGCGCTGGACTTGGATCAAGAGACGTTAGTCGCTTTGCGGCGCATCCTGTCTGCTACCGCGTCTTCGGACGATCCTCAAGCTCTTCCAGCAGCTTTGGCCAAGGCCGCTTACCAAGTGGCCCATGGGAAGTCCCATAAGCGCCTTTGACCAGGTGGCGCGGATTCAGACGACGAGCCGGACGACTCTGACGAAGACAAGGCTCCAATCCCGACGGACAAGGCCAGTACTTCGATGGCAGCTGCTGGTCTCGGTGATGCGCCACCTGCCGATACTTCAAATCCCAAGTCGGCTCGTAGATCGCTATTCGGCCCGAAGGCGTGGAAGAAGGCGGCCCAGAAGAAGCGCAAGAAGTCTCGTCCTCATTCTCCTGCCAAGTCGCCCCGCCGTCATATGAAGACTCGGTCCAAGTCTGTACCATCTTCTCCAACTTCATGGTCGCCACCTCCTACACCAGCGTCTTCCTCGACTCCTGCCGTGGTCGACCTCAGCGGCGACCAGAGTGACGTGGACATGGGGAATGCTGGTCCAAGCAGCGCCCCTTCGGTTCAAGAAACTACCCCAGAGCCTTCGGGTAAAGATGTGGACCCTGGGGATCACAGCGATGTTCCTGATTCTCCTGACGCACCTTCGCCCCCGCCTCAAGGTCTTCCCGATGTGGCCAAGCCACCAGCTTCAAGGATCTCTCCTTCTCCAGCTGACATACGTGCTGCTGAAAAAGCTCTGCGTGAGGCCGAGCAAATGCGACTCATGTTCGACTGAAATGATGAAGGTGAAGAGTCGGACCACACTGTCCCACAAGGCAAGTCTGCTTCGGCGTCTGTTGCGACGTCCAAGCCAGTTGAACTCTCGGGAGTGGTTTCTACAGCTGGGCCTGCCCCTGTTGAAGCTGCTCCACCAGCCTTCGTGTCTTCAAAGCCTGCTCCGATTGTTCCGACAGTTGTCGTACCAAGCGTGTCTTCGCCCGACTTTTCGATGGAGATTGATGACGATAGAAATCCTGATGACGATCGTGGAGATGACGTGGATGACAATGAACCTTCGGTGGATGATTCTCCTGATGCCCCCAGTGGTGGCGGTGATGTTCCGCCACCTACCGATCATTCGAGCACACTTGATGACGAAGATATTAAAGATTCCGACGAGAACTGGAGCAATCTTGGCCCAGCTCGTCCTCCGACTCCACCTCGGCCAAATCCTTCGCCGATGATGACTTTTCCAATCATAGTCGGCAGTCCGCCTCCTTCGTCACCGGCAAGTCACCCAGCATCAGCATCTTCACCTCCTGTTCCGGTGTCTCCTCGTCCGCCTATTTGGACTGGACCTGGGCGCATGATCACGGCCACCTACACTTCGGTGCCGCGTCGTGGTGGTGCACCGTCGGTTGAGCCATTGCCTCACCGAGTGTTGCCTGGTGTTCGCCCTACGGTGCCGGCTTCGTCCACCTTGCCACCGTGGGTTCTTCCGTACGTGGACATGGAGTTTACTGACGCAGGTGCCAAGAAGTGTTTCGAGCGACTCTTGAGCTTAACCCTTCCCGAACCAGCTGGTGAGGTGACCGTGCGTACAACGTTGGAGGGTCTCCAAGCGTACTTTGATTATTCACATCCTGATCACCCGTACCAGCAACTTCGGCAGCTCTATCCTCTTCAAGCCTGTCTCTTCGACACTGTCGGCTTCGATCCAAGCGTTCCCATCTCAAAGCGTGCTCCGATTGAGACCCGTCTCAAGATGATATGGGCGAACCTTCGGGGTGACGGCGGTAAGCAAGGTGACCTCGGGTTCGCGTTGTGGGAGCGTCTCCACTGGCTTCCGTTGGCTGGTATTGAATGTGGTCTAGCTGAAGAAGCTTAAAAGGTTGGCCACGACAAGGAGCGCTTGAAGGAACTGAGATCTCTGTTGAAGAAGCTCTTCAGTGAGCGCGACCGTCGTGCCGATCGTCTTCGTAACAAGTACTGTGAACAGTACATGGCGTGGAGTCGTGACTCGGTTTCCTCTGGTACATCCGGCGCGCCGTTCATTCGTCCCGAGCTGCTTTTGGAGCCGTCGAAGCCGTGGTACCCCATTGAAAACCTGCCGTTCGCACCTCGGACATCTGACTGGCTTTCCGAAGTCCCGGCTCTCGACGCTCGTCAACCCTGGCGTACTGGATGGATGAATGCGCCGCATCAGCACCCGTACAACACCATGTACTTCCCGTGCCAGCGTAATCCGGAGCTCTTCAATCCTCGTGGTACGCGTTTCGTGGATGTGTACCGAAGCGGGCTCGTTGACCCGTCTCTCGATTCTACTGAAGTTATTCCGACCTGGCGTTCGTTGTTTGACTCGCCACCGGCTACTCCACGTTCCACTCTGGCTGCTGCTCCTGTTGAAGCCGATACCGAAGATTCGCAGGGTCCGGCTGCAGCTCCAGCTGCCGCCGAGGCTAAGGTTCCTGATGAAGAGGAGAAGGAGAGCTGTGACTCGACTTCGTTGGCACTCTTGGCCATCGCGACCAGGCAATTGGAATCGCTTTGAATCCTCGCTGCATGTTCCACTACGTTCTCCAGCATCTCAGCTAGCTGTTGAGGGGTCCAGCGAAGTTTTGTTTTTAGTGGTCGCTCCCCGGTCGGCCTTCATGTTTTCTTATTCTTAATCCACTTCCACAGCGTAATCATGTTCATATTGTTCTTCAAATGCATTTACAATTTGTTGTTGCAGTAACGTTTTTCGTCAGTTACCACAGGCTGCATCGACCTGTGGACAGTTCACACGTGATCCAGTCACGCTAGTCCTCGTCCGCCACTTGCGCCATCTGCAGCCGATTCCCGCTCTTCTTGACTCGCAAATAGTCGTACAGCAGACCTCCACATGACAAGTTAATGCTGGTTCTTAAGTCGGATCTTCATAGCCAACCCACTTGACTTTGAACTCGCGTACAGCACGCTCCGTGCTCGTCGACAGTGGTGTTCTGTCGTCGAGGATGACCTCGACTTCATATTCACCGGCAACTTGATCTGGTTCCCAGCTCTCTTCAGGCAATAGTTCCTCATCGAAGTCGAGTCTTGCTTCATTAGTACCAACTGAGTGTTCGGTCGACTGTTAAATTCGTTGACCTACTGAGTCTGGACACATGCACTACCGAGTAGAAGCGATACCCACTTCGGTCTGGTAGTTCCAACTCGTACGCAAACTCTTCCACCTTGCGCTTGATCCGAAAAGGTCCATGCCACCGGTGAGCTAATTTCTTCGTCCAGCCTGGTTTGACGCGCTCCATGTACAGCCACGCCCGGCTTCCAATCTCAAAAAGAGATCTCGGTAAGGCTCTTGCAGGATCTTCCATCTCTTCCGAAGCTTCTGAAGGGTCCGCCGAGTGCTCGTTTCCACTTGGTTGAGGTACAGCGGCTTTTCCAGTCGACTCAGGGCATCATTATGCTTTTTAGCCCTTCGCTCCTTTTCTACAGTCTGATAATCTTTGGCCATAGTGAGGGCGACCTCATGTTGTCGATTAATCTCACGCCACCACGCCAGTACGTCAGACTGCTTGCCGAGTCCTCATTTGAGTGATGACGACATCGCCCGCAACGTCGACTGCGCATCCCAACCACGAACGAGGTAGAACGGGGTTTCCTTCCTTGTAGTGTCCTGAGAAGTATTAATAGCAAACATCAGCTTCTCTGCGATTTCGTCCCAATTGCTGTAAAGGGTCTTCCGCGTACACTCGTACGGAACCCATCACCGACCTCACCGAGCGTTCCTGCTGTCCATTAGTCTGTGGCCGATAGCTTAAAGTCGCCCGTGATCTTGACTGCATCGTTTCTGCAAATGCTTGGAAAACCTCGCTCATGAAGCGTGGGTCGCGGTCATGTCTTATTAGTGGTGGGGCTCCGAACCGTCGGTACACACATTCTTCGAACACTTGGGCAACACTCAGCGCAGTCGTATCCGACATAGCTTTGGCGATAACGAATCCCGTGAACGAGCACTGAAATAGGAGCAACGCCGTGTTGCCCCTGTGAGATTTCGGTAGTGGGATCACAAAACCCACTGAGACGATCTGGAAAGGTCGTTCGGCTAGTACATTGCCAGGCGAGTATCCACGAAGCTGCGGACGGCTTTTACTCGAGCTGCAATCTGGGCATGACTTCACATGCTTCTCCACGTCGGCGTACAAGCCGATCCAATAATAATCGGGCTTAACGCGATGGAACGTTCTCACCACACCTTGATGTCCTCCTCCCAGCGAGTCGTGACCGTTCTGCAAGACCTCTTGAATCATCGTTATCGGTACCACAAGCCGCAGCTTGGTCTCTTCTTGCCAACCGTGGTCGTACCGACGATTCAATCCAAAATACTGAAGCACGCCGTCTTCTGATAGCACGAACCGGTCAGCCAACTTCCAGGCATCTCGAGCTTCTTTGTAACTCAGCTCTTTCGCTTGGCCCTGAAGCACCTTCTTGATATTAACCCACTTCTGCTCCTCGTCTTGTGCCACCATTATCCGTCTGCGTCGCTCCCGCTGTATCGCTACTGGGTCAACATCTTCCGCATCGGGAAAAGCTGCTTGTACAGTCTTGTGAGGATGGTCTGGCAAATCTTCGCCGATTAAATCTTCGGTGGACGTCTCTCCTCGTTCTTCATGCTGTTCTTGAGCTTTTGAGACCCCCTCCGAGTGTTCATCTGCAAACCTGACGCGTTTCTTGGCTTACGTCTGTCGCCTAGTCATCACTGCCATATTACCATAATCATACTCTGGTGAGCTATAATCAACCACGAAATTTTCGAAAGTTTTCCACTTTAAAGACTCGCTGCCTGACAGTACATGTACTTGACGCTCTGCTCCTCGTGACGAAACATCTACCGAGTCTTCATCCGGCTCGTAGATCATTCCTAGATGCGATTCAGCGACGCCAATTCCGACTTGCGAGTTTCAGCCAAGATGACACGGCTGACCTTTGATTCCAGCGCTTCAGTGGCTAACGAATCCGCGGCAGCGTTGTATTCTCGTACAACGTGAAGATATTTAACTGATCGAAGCTTGGCCGCGATTCCTTGTGAGTATTCAGCAGCGCTAGCAAAGTTTCCTTCCTGCATGTGATCACCACTAGTGTTGTTGAATCGCGAGCCTTGAGTCACCAACGATGACTAAATCCTCGGCACCGTGCGCAATAGCAGCCTTGACACCGTTTATCATACCTGTATACTCTGCCTCATTCACCGTGTTGGCCGAGAGGTAAGCGTTTGCAGCAACCACTATCTTCCACTTAGGAAGGCCCCACAGCACCCATGAACAACTCCCGTATCCACCGTACTTCTCAGGCTTGGCTGATCCGTCAAAAACATGACGAATCCGCTGTAATTACGGGGAAGCCTGGCGTACAGCAACGCGGGGTCCATTCGAATAGTTGGAGAACCCTTGTTTGGAGGTGCCACCGGCGCGAGCGAGTCTTCCAGGTCGACGAAGCTCGTGATGCTTGACTGCAGTAGCTGCGCGAAGGCGACATCTTTCTCCTTCACGCGCTGCACCTTCAAATGCCACTGCGAAAGCAGTACGGCGAACTGGACCGCGCGTCCGAAGAGAGATTTCGACTTGTGCACTTACTCCAGCGTCGAGAATCGTGTATAGACATATAGCGTCTTTCCTGTCAGCTGGACGTAACATATCTTCAACAGCAGAAGTAACGCCAAAACTTCCTTCTCGGCAGGATGGTAGTTCATATCAGCCTCCTTGAGCACACGACCGAGGAACCGTACGGGGTGTAACTTGCCTTCATGTTCTTGCATCAGCGTAGTGCTCAACGCCCATTCATTCGCAAAGAGCATGACATGAACTTCCTTTGACTGGTCGAAGTGCCTTAGGATGGGTGAATGTAAAACACTCGTCTCCAATTTTTCGAAGGAACGACGTGCCACAGAAAGGCCACTTTCAACGGCAAAGTCTTCATCCTTGAGCTGGTACAGCGCCGCACCGTAGACCGCGAAAACTTGAATGAAGCGGCTGTCTTAATTAACCGCTCCAAGAAACGACTGCATGCCCTTCTTACTCGTTGGAAATGAAAGCTCGGTGATAACCGCAAGCTTCTTGGGGTCAGCCCTGATACCTTCTGGCGAAATTTTATGCGACAGAAAGTCCACCTTGGGTTGGCAGAAGATGCTCTTGGTGAAGCTAATGCTGATCCGACACTGTGCAAATCTTGCCAGCAATCGGTCCAGCGTCGCCAGGCAGCTGTCGAAATCCTCGCCACCGAAGCAAATGTCATCCACAAAAGACCGTCGACCAAACACAGATACCAGCGATGATTTGTCCGGTTCCCCGTTCGTAAACATGTCAGCGACGGGGCTGTTGACGAGTTGTAGTACAGGGTCGGTTTCCACAGGTGCTTCGCGGTCTGCCGCGAGCTTCGTTTGAAACGAACCCTCGGCACTTGGCCCACGACGTTCCTTGGCTTATTCTTCAGCTAAACGCATCCTCTCCGAGCATTCAAACCAACCTCCTTTAGGTTGAACGAACCCCCAGAGTGCGTTGTCAATCATACGCTGGTAGATCATCGGCGCGTTCTTTAATCCAAAGGGCTTGCGCAACCACTCGAAGTGTCCGAGTGCGCAGACAAACGCCGATACCTTACGTGCTCGCAAGGTCATCATGACCGCCCAGAAGCCGCTTGCTGCATCCAGCGAGCAGAACCATAAGTAGCGCTCGAGATCTGTTAACAGGTCGTCGACTAGCGGCATTGCATATTCCATGATCGCGGTGATAGCATTCACCATCTTGTAATCAATGCAGAGCCGGATGTCCAGCCCGTTCTTTTTCATCACAATCACAATCGGCGATGCCCATGGACTGTCTGAAAGAAGGTCGGTCCTGCTCGCAACAAAGCGCGCAGCAGCTCGTACAGTTTGCCGAGAGATCGTAGCGGCACGCGCCGGGCACGCTGTTTAATTGGGGCGTGCCCCTGTGTGTCGATATCGCATACCGTGCCG
This sequence comes from Phytophthora infestans T30-4, assembly GCF_000142945.1. Taxonomy (NCBI): domain Eukaryota; phylum Oomycota; class Peronosporomycetes; order Peronosporales; family Peronosporaceae; genus Phytophthora; species Phytophthora infestans. Next base: position 332,888 of record NW_003303698.1, on the reverse strand, counting down.
TAGGCTGGCGGCGGTAGTGCGTTACCACTATCTATCAGGATGTGCTCGTGGTTCTTCAGCGTCGCAACCAGACGTTCTCGGCGATCAGTCGACAACTGAGGATCAGCGACATTAGACGCAGTGTAGTCTATTGTCCTGTGGATCGCTTCGGTCAGGTCCGGCAGGAATGCCAGTTCCTCCGCGTAGTCTTCCAAGCCAATGTTGTTAACTGGGTGTTCGTAGAAGTCATTTCTCGTATCCTCCGTTGCTTCATTTCCTTCGGTCGTTAACACTCGAGCAACCGAGATGTACGTTCCGTCCAACGTCGCTACGGATTCTTCCCTTGACTCAACATCGGTACCCGCTTTGATTTCAACAGTCGGTACTGGGTCCATCTCCTTCCCATCCTGGTTTCCCACCTCTGGACCACCTGCCGAGTCGTTGTTCGCAATATTTAATGCGCAGGCAACCGACATATTGGGCTGTTTACTTTTGTTCAGCTCCTCGGTCGGCCGTTGTCTTGACAGTTCAGCATTCGCACCAATCTTGCAATGAACACTCGGTGCCGTACTCAACACCTTCAGTACGATGCCTGCATCCTCTGGGTCAACCATCGATGTCTCGTTCGCAGATTTGGTTGCACACAAGGCCGGGACAGCTTCGTCAAAAATGTTGACTCCATCTAATTCAGTGCTGTTACTTGTCGCTTCCGTTGTCACCCCAGACTTGAAAAGAACACTCGTTGGCGTACGTACCACGTTTACCGGCCTCAGTAGTTCGTGTGTACGCGCTACCGAGGCTTCGTTCGCATTATTGCCTCCGCCATGGGTTGTCGTGTAAGTGTCCAAAGGTTCTTCGGAAGGCTGACCATCAGCCGAGCCCCGGCTGTCACCCCAGACGCCAGACAGGCTTCCACGCGTTCACGTTCCTCCATGATCAGTGATCAGCGTTCTTCACACGTCAGACGATCACTAAAGTCCACTAGCGAGTCTTTTAGAGGCCGTGCTAGTACCTCACTGGGCTCTGGATAGTCCGGTTGTTCAACTGCCGAAGGCTGGGTTGCAAGCCATTGCTCGTGGATTTCACATTCACGCTGAAAGAGCTCGCGGTTCCTGCAACCTTCGTAGGCCAACATTTGCCAGTCTTGGTACTTCTTAGAATCCAAACGCACATAGCCGTCACCTCGCGGCAAATCCCCATCTGGAATACACATCGCGATCGAGTCGTGTGCTGGTAGGTACACAGTTCGGTCGGACACGTTGGTCAACCGAATGCTCTGAGGTCGTCCACGTCGAAACCTCGTCACTGACGGGATTAACTTGTTCGTTCGACGAACCCACAGTACGTGTTTCTCCAGCCCGACGTGGCGCTTCGTTAGTCGATATTCTCGCCACTCGTGCGCTTGAATGTCCAAACGCTCGGGTGGCCCGGCGTTAACATGGGAGCCGTACGCTTCGCTGTCGATCAGGTTCTTGGTCTTGATCAGTGGGATTTGAACTTCGTGCGGTAATGGCGCCGCGCCGTGAAACAGGTCCAACCGGATCCCAGCTGGGATCATAAAGTCGGCCCCGAGTACCACGTCGACGCCTGCACTATGCGCCATTACCCATCTCAAACTACACCATCTCCCATCCAAGCGTAATCTTGACGCCCGCTCGTCGCGTCGTAGACACCTTGCCAACGTTAATTCCTTGAATGCCAATGCGGCGTCCGTGATCGGGTACATCTCGGAGTCGCAACTTCTTGGCAAAGGCGTCAGTGATCACACTAACGTTCGCTCCTGCGTCGAGGAGGATCCTCGTTCGCTGGTCGATTGCCTTGCACCAGAGCTCTCACTCTGATCCGTCGGTTGAATGTCTCTCGCCAGGGTTCAACTTCATCATCTTGGAGTGACCCTTGGGCTCGTCTCGCGCTGCACTCGAAACCAAGCCGAACGAACCCTAGCTGATGTCCTCATCAGCATCAGCACACCTCACTCTCTCTCCAACACCTCCACCGAGAATTCTTCTTCTCTCATTTTCATTTTCCGTCGTGTTCACGCTTGTTACGTAATTACCAGGCCATTCACTCTGCCCCATGAAAGCAAAATACACTCTGCTCCCATTGAAGGCTCGGTTAGCTGTGGCAGCCCGATAGGGACCAACCCAGTTGTAGTTGGCGGGCTGCCTAGCTTAAATGACGTTCTTGAACGACGGCCTTAAGCTCTGGCGGGAGTTCGTCCTTCGTGTTCTAAGTACGCACAAATTTGGCAAGGTCTTGGAAGTTGCGGACAAGTCCGCATTGTCCAGCATCGCGGAGCTGCTTGCTGAACTTGCATCGCTTGTTACAGTAGTGGGTAGTGGGCGGAGTGACTCATACCGCCGCACACCGCGCATGGCCCGTACTGTTGGCGTCAGTTGTCGCGGTTGAAGCCACGTCGACCGCGTTGGTCCTGATTGAACCCACGGTGCAGCGGGGCTGCCGTAGCTTTAGCGTCAGAGGAAGACGTTCGACTCAAAGAGTCACTAATACTAAGTTCCTTATCCAAAAAACACTTACAGCCCAAGACCAGGGCTCAAAGTTGATATCTTAACTTTTATGCTTTAAAACCAGAAGTGTTTTATTTACTATTATTGCGGCCAAACCGCCTAGGGGTAAATGTATCTCTTTAACTATCTAGCATAGTTAAACCTAATCAAATGCATAACATATGGCTTTCCGCCAACGTACTGAGAGACCTTGTTAGCTCTCCAACTTATGTACTGAGAGTATGTGAAATCTCCAACCTATGTACGGAGAGTTTGTTAACTCTCCGGGTACTCCGTACCCCTGTGTGCTCCACACCATGTAACCCCGTTACACACGGTCACCACATCGGCGATCTTGATTGAAGCCATTCTCTCGATCAGGCGTGTTTCCACGCGGTTGACGGCTGTCTGAACGTGCGTAGGTGCCTTCAGCAGCTGCACGGCGCTCATTTTCGCTAGCAGCGGCGAGATATCGGTCATTTTCATCCAATGAGAAATCACCGTCCGTATTATCGGGCTGAAAGTCGTTGTACTCGTCTTGGACATCGTTGTAAGCGTTCGGATCTTCGTTTGAATACACGGTGCCCCCTTGATCAGCTTCACGTCCTTCTAATTCAGCTAGTAGGTCGTCCACCGTGGCTTCAATGAGCGTCACGCTTGGTTTGTTGCGGTTGTCATCGCGGCGACGGTTATCACGCCGATTGTTGCGGGCGTACCCATCCTCGCGTCGCGCGTCACGGCTCTTGGAGTATCGATACTCACTGTCACGCTTGGCCATTCTCTCCTTGTCCTTGAGAACATCTTCGATGATCTCTTCGAGCTCGTGAACGTCGGCGACTCGAGCGTGGTAAAGGCTCTCCGCCAGCTTGTCATCATCGCATGTTGCCAGGAGCTGCTGTACGTGTTCTTTCGCGTCGCGACCACGCTTCTCAAAATGTAGACGGGCGGTCCGAGCGTAGCCATTCAGCCTGTTTATGCAGTCGCACAGATGTTCATTGCGCTCCCGCTTTGCAGAGTAGTAACGTGAAAGTGCTGTCTGCGCTAACTGCGAGTAGTAGTAGCGGATGAACGCATCGCTCAGCAGCTTCCACTTGCGCTTCGTCTTCTTCGGAAATTGACGGAACCAATGAATAACTCCGTCCCGGAGACGTAGCTCAAATGGAATCCACCATTTGTCGGCATCTATGTGGGCTCCAGTCATTTCATAGACGAACCCACGGAGCCACTGCATACAGTTCTCGCTCTTGGTGCGAGAGCCTTAGAACGGCGTGATGCGATCCAATGGTCGGTGTGACGCCATTTCAATCTCGGTGTCGGGTCCACGTCGTTCAGCGTCGCCAGCTCATTCTTCTGACGCATCAACTCGACTTATGGATCTTCCTCGTCGAATGTACGCACCAAAGTGTCATCGTCACTGGACGAACCATCGCTGTCGACTTGACGACGTCCGGCACCACCTTTAGGAGCCCGCGGACCACCTCGGCGACCAAACGAACCCTCGTTGCCAGCGTTAACACGCTGCATACCGCTCTCCGAACGTGGCGTAACCATGTGCGAGTCTTGAAAATACGGTGAAGCTTCGGTAGTGCCAAAGGCACCACGCTCAGCTCCACGATTGGTCGGAGAAGTACGAACGAGTCGCTGGGGTGTCGCCGGCAGTGGAATCGTAGACGGATCTTCATCTTGAATGATCGATCGACTCACAGGCCGCTTTCCAGCGTTGATGCCAACAGCGCCGAATGCCTTCCGAAGCTTCTTCTTCCATTTCTGGAGAGCAGCTCCAGCCCTTGCACCGGGACAAACTGGACCTTGTAAACTACTTATATAGGCCAACCAGTAAAAATAAGAACACGCTTCTAGCACGAGCAAAGCTATTAGGTGTTATATATCCTCGTGGTCCCAACAGCGGAAGGGTACCAGGCACGAAAAAGCCTTTTACGAGGACACCGAGTGTTCAACACTCTGTTGGAAGAATAAAAGGGAGGCAATTCAAGCACTCCCAGTCGTGCAAATAGGCATCAGTAAGCCGTCACGTAAAGCCTCCCGATAGTAATCGGCCAATACACAAAGTCTCTTGGCCTTGCCGGATGAACCCTCGATACAGAGCTTCGAGTTCACCGACAGGCATAACACACTCAAACAAGCTTGACCTGACGCTTACCTTGAAGCCGGACGTCGCTCTTGTGCTTGAGTGGAAATTCTGTTCTGTATTTAAGCTTACCCTTTCGGGTCTATTCCTAATAAGAAGTCCTAATCAAGTATACAAATATCAAGTGAACAATGATCCGTTATGGATGTTCTTGCACGCCAAGCGTCGTCTGCACCGTCGCACGAGCATCTTTAACGGTCCGCGCCCTGTCTCAGACGGTGTACGTGCCTTCCAAGGGTCGCTGAGGCTTCCGCGGACTCATCCCAACCGCCACTAAGGGTTCGTACCGTAGATGGTCCGCTGAATGCAAATCTGGCCAGTTCATTATTATTAATAAGGACAGCCTGGATTCAGTGACATTTAAACCGTATCCAATATCCATTGAAAGCTCGGTAGTGACGCCGTCGAGTCCCTTGCACCTTGGCGTCTTCGTACATCACATGACCGAGGGTTCGTCGCTTGAACATCTTAAGCGGTGTCACGTCTTTGTCGACGGGTGATAATCCGCAACTACGGAGAAATCACTACACCACACAGACTATCAAACGTTATCTATTGTTAGCAGACGACTCCGATACTGAAGTATTGTGCACCGTTTGGGGACAGATCGCCGAAGAAATAAAGGAAAGGCAAGGCCGTACCATTCTGATAAAAGACGGTCTAATCTCGGATTACATGGGGATTCGCTCTATAAACGTCGGAGTGGGATCTGTCATCCTTTACAAGCCGGCTACTTCCCGTTCCGCAGAACTCAAGCGCTGGTTTTCTAATGTTTCGAGCGGACACAACTTCCTCCCACTTCACGGTAGTTACTTCTCACGCCCCTCCCCTTCTCCTCTGCCACGGTCCCAAGTATTTTGATACATGATTACAATTCGGTCAATTTTTCCTACTTTCATTTTTTTTACCACCTTGTTAAGCACTACCAGCCCAACCCTCTAGTATTGATTGTGGAAGTGTCCACAGGGCGGTAGTAGCGTAAAAAAAGGTAGTAGTATTACCGGGAATATCGGGACTGTACGGATATTGATACTACAGTAAGCGCTGGTCAATCCGGTACCATGGTCCGAACCTTTCCAGCTTTTATTAAGGGGTTTCTGCCTCTGAATGCTCAGCTGAGAAGCGTGTATGACAATGTCCTCTGTATCTAAGTTTCTATCGTAGCTGGATGCGCTGGTGTCCTTGCCGTTTTCATCGACTGCATTAAAGGCAATCCGAGTATGGCGAAAGCAGTTGCTAATAGTCTCTTTTGCCTCCAGAAAATGGCTTTGCCTCACTGCATTGTAGTAGAACTTCTACACAGTGGCAGTGGTAGTAGTCAAATTAGTATACTGTTTCAACTGCTATGTCTGTCTTTTTGATTTTTTCGACTTGCCAGTGTCCTGCTTCATCTTCATTATTTTATCCCTGTTGTGCCGCAACAGAAGCTGCCTCTCCGCTCATCTGCTATCCGTCCTTGCCCTAAGAGGCTTCATAACTACCCCTCTAGTTGAAAACACCCTATCTTGATACGCTGATGACTATATTTTGCGGATATGGATACGCGCTTGTAGAGCGATAGAAGGAAACTGAGCTTCTCCTTCATCTCGAAACCACTCAAGCACATCTATAAGCTTGTACAGGCCCAACCGTGCGTAATGCATCCCGCTCTGAGCATTAATCGGCATGTCCTTGGACAGCTCGCCAATCTTGATGTCGGGGTTCTGGCCTTGGATGACCTCCATCCACTCTGGCTCTAAATCAAGCCGGTCTCTTAAGAGCGTCAGCTCTGACGTTGATATCGGTCTCGCTTAGCTCATCTCTTATTGTTGTAGCTCGAATGGGTGCCCTCAGTAGCGGTTAGTTAGCCTCATCCGTTGATGAGGGCGAGGAAAAGGTGACGAATCTTATGTCAATAGGCTTCGCTGAGACAGCGACTGCTGAAAGAGAGATATTTCCCCCTCATTCGTCATCAGGGCGAATATCTTTCGGTGCTCGTCCCGTATATAACCAAATCCACTCTTGTACATTACCTTTTCCTCCTATCGTTACATATCACCGACGGCTGCAATCTTCTTGGCACTGGACTTAGTCCTAGGATCGAGCAGGACACACGCCATCGCCTGGTGACATTGGGAAAACGGGCCTGCAGCTGTAGGAGCGTTCTTAGAAGTCATGTCTTTACAGCGTCCGAAAACTGGTCCCGCGTCCTCGTGACCAGACGATGACTCGCTTCGTTTGCATCCTTGGCGCTAAGAGCCTCAACAATCATGGCCTCAAACTGAAAGGTTTTAATTTGCTCTCTGCAAGTCGACGGAACAATACCATGTACGACGATACTAGGCTCTTGCTCTGCACCTCCACCAGAGCAAGATTGGCTATGAAATTGGTAGCTGCCTCCATTCTGACTGCGATCATTCACTCTTAAGCGATCGGAGCACTCCACACAGCAGTGGAGTTCTTTGTAGATTGAAAATGTGCATCGAAAGCGGCGTAGATGACGACAGACCTTCGAATAAGTTTGCATGTGTAGGCAACTCGGACATCATGGTCAGTCATCGACTCCAGCTCTGGATATGAAAGGGCCTCCTAACATTTCTTCAGCGCATTACTTTGTTGTACTGATCTGAAGTGGTTATTCAGGTTGCGAAGCTTGTGGATCACGTCGCCTCCTTCATCCAGAGCGCCGCCTAGTACCGGCTTTGTCCCACGAGCTTGTAGATTCGTTTCTGTCAGTCGTAGTCTAAATATTGTCTTTGAGCCCCATCCCGTAGCCTATACATAGGCTCCATAGATGCATAGAGCAGTTTTCTTACTCAGTGTCAACGTGATCAGTCACGTTTTTTCGCTGATGCAGTCGTGTCGGACATTGTATATCGAGTCATTGACCGAATAGCTAGGTTAAACCGTACCTCAAAAGCACTGTCGATGGCCTTGGCAACCCCAGAGCGTTGTGGTTGTCATTTGCACGCAAGCGAGGGCCGCGATAAACCGAAATCGCCACAAACTATTAATTAAGACGACCGATATCCTTTCCGCTGCTTGTCCAGATGTCGTATATTAGCTAGAGAAACTTATGGCTACAAGCTTTCTCACACTCAGTAGATAGCAATACACCCACCAGCTCGCAAGTAATTAAAAGTGTCCATTTAATAGACAGTCGTGTATGTCACGGCAAAGGACTTGAAATGCTGGGTTTTCAGTAGCAGCGTGAATGAGGTCGTGGAAAGCGGCAAAGGCGCACAACGTGTACGGTAGTCCCTGTGAGATCAAGAGCTTCGAAACGAGAGAGTTCAAAGTCTTTCTCGCTCGCTCGGAGGAATTGCTTAAAAGAACTTCCTCCTGCTACCACCCCTCGCCATGTCAGAAGCAGTCGCACTGGTTTCTTGCTGCGTAGGTTTTCATGTTAAATTCCATACGGGTGCGTAGGTCTTTCTTCGAATTATCCGTAGCACTCTGTTCGGCTAGAATCGCATGGGTAAATTCCTTCTACCCAAGGTAGATTCTTTATTACAATCCTTATCTACCTAAGACCTGCTATCAATTACTTACAGGATTTGCGTCTCCGTGGCGTACCTTGTGCACGCTTGCTTCACATCAACTACCGGCTGCGACCCTATGGCCCAGTCGGTTTTGCGGCCACGAATTCGTACTTAAGCGAATCGGAATTTTCCGACGCGCCGGGGTTTGAACCCGCATGGGGGTGGTCAGCGTGCTTCAAGTTTATGTGATCCTTCGCTTTACATGGTTCTTGGTGTTCCGCAGAGCCTCCTCCCAGCTGTATCGGCTCATTCTGGAGCGGGGTTTTATAGTCTGACAGTACCACCGACAAATATTGTGATACTGTTGTCACGACGCCTTCCAAGGATTTGCTTTTTTTGTACGACACGTCGAGAGTGTGAATGAGGTCCCAGGCATCGCCTGTAGTGCCCGCTTTCCTCACGTGCTTAACAGTCTGTGGTACACCAAGATCTGATATCGGAGATATAGGCTGCGGCATCGGTGTGGCTGTGAACATAGTGTCGTCAGATCCTGAGGAAGAAGAGACTTTCTTCTTCCCAGCCTTGATTTGAGCTGACGGAGACAGCTTTCGTTGTGAGGCCTTTACCTCAGTTAACTCCACTGATTTTCGGCGCTTCACCACGCGGTCGTCAACGTTACGACCAGACAGATCTGGTGGTGGGGTGAAATCAGAGTCGCTACCCTCCCAAAACACTCTCAATCCGCCTTACTTGAGTGGCCGTTTTCCAGTGGCGGTGGCCGAGGCAGGTGGAACGACCTCCGGATGCTACACACCCAAGAATGGACGCAAAACCTAGTTACCACTTTTCACCAATACACGACAGGTGAATATAGGACAAAAATGACTATGATACCTTTCATTGAGTGCCGAATCATTGCCTTCATAGACGCCAATAGCTGGATAAGCTTTCCACACACAGTACACGGGATCTTTTTAAGCTCGTCGGTTTCCTGGCAACCTTCCACGGCGCACCCCATTCTTAGCTGCTGAAACCCGCCCAGGGTACGCTAGTTTTCAGTGTACGCGAAGACGAGAAAAAGAATGATCGGGAGGCAGACAGGCGTACCATTGCTGCAACTCAAGTGCACGGGGAAGTGCTGGGTCACGGAGGAGCTCGGACCCAGCACCGACTGAGACGGAACAAAAGTTGTTGTAATCGGATAAGGTGCCATTCTTCATCAGAATGACACTGCCGACCGGTGTACCCCCGTAATCGCGAGCAAGTTGACCCCACGTAGTGCAAACCATGCTAGTATTCGAATCATCAACCACTACACCTTTTCAACTTCAAAATGGCGATAGGTAAAATCAAAGTGACAAAACGTAAGTTCAAAGTGACATCGAACATAGGAGCCAGCAAAGCCAAACTTGATATTGTCTTTATTCTTGATATTGTCTTTATTCTCCTACAGGCATATCTTTCATCTGGATCGCACGCGCATGGAACTTCATGGTGTGCAACGAGCACTTGTAGCAAAGTTCTGGGGTGATAGCTTCGAGTACGAGGAGGTCTGCAGCCAGCTTTAGGTAGCTTTCACGGTGCGCCTTGATGGTGAGGTGCGGTGGGACGCGTAGAATAGCTTGACGATGGCGCGACATCGCGCCAATCTTGGCCTTCGTGAGCTGCACGGAGAACCCGTCGAACGGTAGCGTCGTCGTACAGCATTGCTGTGTGGGTAGGAAGCACAGTGAGAATTGCTAAATGAATGAAAGGCAGTGCGGCCACAAACTGCAGCAACAGTGTCCAGTATCTCACGCTTTTCTGTCTGCTTCTCCTTGCGCGTGGTAACTAGCTTCAAACCCCCCACCGCGTGAGCAACGAAAATAGAGGTGACTGCAGAGGCTGAGCTTAAGTCCTTAATGCAAACGGTGGAAATAACAGGTAAGACAGTCATCTGCTCCGAAGCGCGACTTATCGTAGCACCAGCGCCAAAAGAAATTTCCCACTCCCCTTCAGAAGACGCAAACGCGCGCTTAATGCGTCCACCCATGAAACAACAAGTCGTGCCCTACCCGATCGTTCTGTTTCCTGTGGTCATCTACGCGTTGTTGACGTTGCTGTGTGGGTATTCGGTCGGCCAAGCTTCGGTCGCTAGCAGCACTAATTGTCGACAGGTGCTCACTGGCTGCAAAATTTACACGTAGTTGTTCGGCCTCACTGACCTCACCAGCCAATGTAGCCTGCTGTTCACCACTTACAGCGTGCGGCTCCATCCGTACAGCCTGCCGCTGCCACTGCAACTCGTTTTTTCGTTCTCGACGTTCTCGTTCACTGCGTACACCAACTTCACGTCGACCTGGGTTTAACCTCTCACCAACCACGGCAACTAGCGGGTCGTCATTTGCACCGTCGGCTTCACTTATGTCATTGAAACCAAGCCACGATTGTCTTCGTTTCTCCATGCTGCAGGTGGAGAGTATAATACTAGTAGCTACGTTAGGCCAAGTTGGAACGATTGGTGGGTCGTGACATCTATCTCCGGCTCGGGCTCCAGCCAGACATTGGTCAAAATTTATCACTCATCGAGCTGCCCACACTGTCGACGCCTGTGCATTGACTGCCGGAGGTGGCGGCATTCTTGTTCCAAAGGTTGTTGTAGATGATGTACTTACCAGCCTTTAAGAGACGACTCAGTAGTTGTTAGCGATGTGTGCCACGATGTGTTCGTTCTTGTCGCCACCTAGTTTAGGAGACCGATCGGACGTTCCATGCACAAACGCGCTGAGGCACGAGTCATTGCTTCATTATGTATTTAGGCGATAAACTAGCTTGTGTAGTTCGTGAAACGGCTTTTGAAATGCGCTGTCCCTCTGCAACGTAGCATGAGCTTCGTCATCGGCCGTCATGATACCCTAAGCAGTATAGCAAGATACGATGTGAGTCACAGCTGTAAACATCTAGTACCTTTCTTGTGGTGAAGGTAGAATGTCTAGCCCACCTCTTCATCCAACAGCAATTCGTCAATGTCCCCAGTCAACTCCTTCCCACTCTTTTCGTCTTCATCGCGTCCTAATTGCCGTACATTTCCCGTTGAGACGAGGTACGAGTCTTCATCCAAGTGCTTCAACATCGCATCAAAGATCAATCCTATGCCAATTCCAGCACTAAGAGAATTTTAACGGCGCATGTTACCTGTCGGTTGCCGTGTCTCCACTCTTAAGTCGCCACCAGCTTCGTATCCCCCGCGTCCTGCTCGCTTGCCACTTCGTGCGACCTCCTCTGCAGCAGCTCGACCTCCTGGCAGAACCACTTGTAGCTCAGTACGGCGCAAGGGTCGACACGTTGCTGATACGCTGCCTTGTCGTGGCTGCCCCGGTGGCAATCCTGCAAATACGTTTAAAGTATCCCTAACCGCCGGCTTCAGCTACCGTCTTCAGTTACTGACGTGAATTAACATGATTTGCAGCCACGACTGCCCCGGTGGCAATCCCGCAAATACGTAAAGAGCATCCCTAACCGCCGGCTTCAGCTACCCGCTTCAGTTACCGGCTTCAGTTACTGACGCGAATTAACATGATTTGAGCTGTGCAGCAGCACCCATTCTGGATACTGCTATCCCAGTAAAATAGTGTACAATAATTATTGTACATATGCATTAATCATGCTGCAGGATGTATTTTTCCTGCTTGCAAGGACATGGTCGAAATTGTGGACTGACCCAGGTCTTTTTCTTGAGCCGAATGTTTTGAAATATTTACGCACCATTTTGGTACTGCAATAATTGATCACTAAAATAAATGATCTATTTTATTTTAGGAGGGCAGAGTTTTCAGTAACAAATAGTTGTCGTCCTGCATGGATGCTAGCTCTCTACATATAATTGATGCTTAAATATGGTATACCTTGTTGGAAATTGACGGGGGCAAATACCGACACTCGGTGGACGAGGCTTGGGCTCATGAAGGGAAATTGAAAAAGTGAATTGATTGGAGAGCGGATTTTTTTTAAACTACTTGACTAACACGCACACATCTCAGGACGCTTCCTTTTGCGCTATGCAGCTTTGATGCAAAATCAGTCTGTCAAAGTCGTACCATCAAGATGGCGCGGTACAGCGGTTCTGAAGCATGCCACTGCTATTGCCGCCATTTTCTCTTGTTGGCTTAGCCGTCGTGCCGATGCTACTGCACGCATCACTTGTTGAGCACGGTGTCGCTCGGCCCCAACATTCCAGTTGATAGCATAATGGGGCAGTATAGGCCGTCATTATCAGTCACTGGTTTCCACTGTCGACTAACATGCGATTTTTTGCGGCGAGCTAGCGGTGTATCCACGTTTTTAGTTTACCCGATAGATATCTACTGGCATCTAGGAAATCCACATTGGAACGTTTTACTCGAAGATTCGCCGAAAAAGGGCCTTACTCGAAAGAAATCCTCCATTACTCGAGATAATTCGCACCCGTCCGTTTGCGGTCACTAAAAGACACAACTTCTTAAGTCCAACGTGGCGCTAGTCGAATCTTCAGCTGCCGATGGCTTCGTGATTCGGCAACGTGCACTTCCGGCCCGACGTGAAACTCGTGTAAAGTTATAGCGACAAGCTGCTCAACTTGGTGAAGAATGAAGACCAGGAAGCTTACCTCAACACGCTCCTGGGCGTCGACGTGCATACCTTTACGTGTACAGTCTGGCAGCAGAGAAGCCAAGTCAGTTTATGAACTTAAGGACTTTCATATGACACGAAGGTATGGAGGTCTACAAGGGTACGGTCGTACTGGTAGCAGGGGTTCCGAAAATGCTATTGATATTTTGTTGGATGATTCAGCAATGCAAACAATTTTACCTATCTCTCAGTCAGCGGTGACTGCAATAATTGGCCATATTTAAAAAAATACATAGGCGTTTGTATGGAGAATAAGTATTGTAAGATTATTGCGCTCCCCGAACGACCTTGCGCACAGTCGCTGCGCTCCAGCACGTGCAGTTTACCTTTTAAAAGAGGAAACGCTCGAGATACAGTGGAGTCATGGCTTCGCGGTGCATGCCAACCATGCCTTCGCCAGACTAAAGAATGTGTCCACGATGCTGGAAGTCGGAGCGATCATAGACACTTGATCGCTAATGTGTGAAATGGTTTGACGAAGTCGTCTCGCCTGCTCGAGCGCAAATGTCGCAAATCCTTTACCTACTGCCGTTGTCTCCGACGAGCTTGATGGAGAAGCGTCTTCCGCGGTTAGCGGCTCAAGCACAGTCTTTTCATCGTCAGACAGCGATCCCTCACGACCCAGCAGCACATTAACACAAGCTCGCTCAAAGCCAGGACTCTTGCCGATCTCTGCCTCGGCTTAGCGGTACTTGGCGACGTCGGATTTCTGTGCAATAAGCCCTCCGAAGAGGTCGCGCACGTCGAGTAGCGTTAACGTTGCAATAAAAGCGGTAGCTCGCCGACACAACGTAGAACCAGTCCAGGTAAGGCGATGGACGAGACAAATGGCACAACTAGAAGCTACCATTCTGCGAAACCCACATGCTAAATCGCTGAATCTTCCTACCAGTGTCGGCTGCAAGTCTGTGATTGGACGTTAATCGGGTGGGGGGGCAACTCATCGAGGAAGGCTCTTCAAATGTTGCCCATCATTTAGTATAGGAAACCCGGGTGGGGGGGCCAACCCTTCGGTGAAATTTAAGGTGGCCAACTCATCGAGGAATTCGGTAGTCGACGACTACTTCGACCGGAGCGTAAGCGTCGATAACGTACCCATTTACGTCGACGCACTCGCAGTCTTTTGCCTGACAGGCTGGCAGGAGACGAAGCCGGCATTTCTCCATCTAATTGGGAGGGAATTTGACTCGAGTAATCAATAGATCGACCTCTCGAACGCAGTGATGGTCGTGGAGTGAAGTGGGAGAAGCTGGAGGCGTATTGCCAGCCGTCGCCGCATCTTTTGGGCTATTTACGGGGGTTTCCAGGTGCCAAGGACTCACCCACTCCCATCTAGGGCCGGTCAATGAGCTCCCAGAGACGGAAGTTGCCGTATTATGAGCTCGATCGGCCGTGGAGGCCCTTAACATGCTCGTGTCGGACCTGCTACGTTGCTTTATTGAGGAAGGAGGGGGTCTGTCGCCCGCTTGAGGGTCCGGTAGCGGGATGGCTGGGAAGGTGGAGGACGGAGACCACTCCAGCAGCACGTCGTCTTCGTCTTGTGTCTGTTCTCGGCTGTGTGAGCGTCGTCTTCGTCTTTGGATGGAATGACGCACGACTCGCATGTATTTATCGGGATCCAGAGGCAGTAAATGACCTCTCGAGACCCAGCCCAGTACCATTTGATATCGTTGATGTTCATACACTTCCTCGGTCACAATCACGAGCTTCTTGCTATCTGTGCGGGCGGTGGCGCGTTGGTTTTGCCTTTATTGCGTTTTTTGGCGGACTGGTGGGCTGCGACACGTGTGGGGGCGTAGAGACTGCTGTCGTAGAGTGATGAGGGCGGAGGGATGTCCAGTGACTCCTGTCGCGGGATGTCGTCCGAACTTTGCAACGTTTTAGAGGTTGATTCGTATATCTTGGGAGTGTTGAGGATCGTCTTCAGCTGCTTCTCCTTTTGGCGCGTTTGCATAAATCAGCCAGCTCCTCTTCAATGTCATCAGATATGAGCTCCTTCAGCTCTAAGTACCTGTTCACCATGGCAAACGTCGATGACCATCGAGTGTCGTGCTTAGGGACAGGTCGAAGAAGTGTTTTTCGCCTAGCACAATAAAGAATAATCAGATATCAGAAGAAAAAAAAATAGTTGATCTAACCCACCATAACTTAGCGGACACCAATAGCGAATTCTTCACCTTGTACATCAACTACAGGATCTTGGTGGCCAGCTTATCGTCACCAGCGATAAGCAAGTTCATCGCCAGGTTCAGACGATAGCTAAAACAACCCACCATCGAAACCTGCATCTAGCACCGTCCACGGGGCAATTATCCCCGACAATGTATGGAATATTGGCTTTGCTCCGGCCAAAGTAAGAAAAAACTGTGTCCAGAAACCTAACGTGACTTCTTGGCCTTCTTTGGCGCTCTGAACGGGGCTGAATCTGGCTTTCGACGCGGCTTTGGAACACTCCAAGGGGTCTTTGCAGGCATCGTATTGAGTAGAATAGACAATGGTCTTTGAGTGTATTGCTCCAACTAAAAATGCTAAAATGTTGGAGGATTGATGCACCATAAATCGACGAACGTGCTCCATTTAAAGTCTAATTGTGAACCGGTCTCACTGAGACCATGATCCGTAAGTGTATTGCTCCAACTGAAAATACTAAGATGTTGGAGGTTTAATGCGCCATAAATAGATGAACGTGCTCCATTTAAAGTCTGTGGAGAAGTGATTGTGAGCCGGTCTCACTGAGACCGGTTCACAATAGGGTTATTGGCGATCCAGAGCACAAAAAAACTATTGCAACCCTTTAAAACAAAGCTGAAATAAAAAAAATTCGATCAAAACTCAAAAGTATTTAATAATAGTAGTCTTTTTGAAAACCCTGACTGGTAGTCGACGCGTATACCGAATGTGATCTGATCCTGTGCATCAGCAGCAGGCCTACGCAACGATGCGTTCAGGGCTCGCCAAAACCTAGCTTTTCAAATTTGAGCGGGTGAGTAGAGATTTTTTTGTGCATGGGTTGAATCAAATTACAGGTTGTTTTGGAGGCATCATGCCTCCCTACTGCACGGCAAATTCGCCGTATATAAACCGATGATCGAACACTGCATCCAGGGCGTCCATGGCAGCCACTTCTGGCAGAGGGTCTGTCTGGCACATGTGGCGCGCATGAGCCTGCATCAGTCGCTTGGGTTTCTCTAGCAATGAAGCCTTCTTTCATGACAGGAGTCATCATTCTAAATAAAATGCAGTCATTTTTAAAATAATCTAACATTAGTATTTTTAAACAATAAGCCATAAAATACTGCAATATTCGGGGCCCAATTATAATTCCGCCTAAAATGGCATTTTTGAAAGAGACTGACTTTTTGTCCGAATGATAAACCCTTTCCCTTACCCATCATTTCTGATGCAGCGTAACAGGCCCATGTATAGTGTGTACAAAATGTATACTATTTGTCACCCCCCCTCGGCGTCGCGTGGCTTGCCACCCGAAAACCTCGAGGGTCATGGATCTCCGGACGTATCCCGAGCAGAAGCGACCTCTGGCTATGGGCGCGGCTGGGGATATCGAGAATGATGCGTCTAACAACTCACAGGTGGGGGAATGAATGTTTTCTGTGGTGTAGTAGAATACACAAATGCCGTCTGATGTGGATTCCTTACACAAACCACAACAAATCGCCGAGTTAGGTCGGCGCTTATATGGCCTGCGCAAAGGGTGGTCCCCTTGCGGTTCGACCCAGCCGGGACAGATGAGTGGCTCGCTTCCACTGAGTTCCGACTAATCAAGTCAGAAGACTTCTGAGTATCGACCGAGCTCGTTCACAAGACCCATGATCTCCACCAAACGATGGACGACGGCGCGCGAGCGCTTTTACAGGTCACCAAGCGCAGAGGCTACTCAGCTAGAGGTGTTGCGGCTCCCGGTCCAGCCGACGTACCGGCCCGCCGAGTTGGGGGGGGGGGTCTTTTGCGCGTAGCGGGGCTTTGTCCTACCCGGACCGACCTAGCCTCTTGGCAATAGCAGTAAATACTCTACACGCAATGCATCTCGGGTATCAACGGCAGGCATAATCCATCTCTATGCAGGGACTTACCGGAGGAGTGTACACGTGTCTTGGAGTAGGTAGATTCTGCTCTGTTATCTTATAGGGGTTCCTTTGGCTTCCCATATTTATACCTAAGCTTCGTATACAAAAAGCTAGTGACGTGTAGTCGCTTCAGATCTCTACCGACCCTTCCGCTAGGATTAAACGATTGTTGAGCTCAGCGGCTTTATGGACAGATCGCCGAGTACTTACCTTGGTCCATTCCTAAGCTTTGGAATGCCAGGTCCATGACCGCCGCCACTCTGATCTATTCTCCGTCTTTGCCCCACTGAGGTGGAGAGATCCAATTGACGCTCAGCGGATGGCTTTAGCGGCGCATTGTGAGGACGCGAGGACGTGTATGGGACTGACAAGCGATCCGCCACCGAAAGCTTCGCCGTGGTGCTCCGAAAACCAACCGTGTACGTCTTCGTTTTAGCAGAGAGCCATCCTATAATGAGCTTGCGCTGGATGTCGTTTACTAAAGCATCAGTGTGAGCGGATGCCAAAACTAAAGCCGTTAATGCGGCGAGGTTGATGTATGCCCGAATCTGGAAATCCCTACACCACAACTGCCCCAGTTATGATACGAGCCAAACTGGTGAGTGCCTTAACCCTTCATTTGGCTCTGCCACCGTTGGTCCATTCTCGGCTAATGGCGTCTCGCGGTCCTCCATCACCTTTTCGGTACGTACGCTTGTTCTGTTGTTATTCACATGGCTGCTCCTCACAGTCTTCGTCTACTTCTTCAGATCGTGTCACAGTGTCACTCTCCGCCATCGACCCCCTTCAAGGTGAAGGCGCGGCCGCTGAACCAATTCCTCGACCACTCGTGGGGTCAGTGGCCGGCACGATGCTGGGTTGGTCGACCTCATAACTTCCCATGTGCCTGGCGTGGAGTCGGCAATGTATGCATGGACGCGACTTCCTGGTCCACCGAGCTGGCTGGGCGACACCACTTCGGGCGCCAGCAATTCGTCAAGCTTGGCTGCCCCGGTGAGGCTTGACTCTCTCGTGACACTGGTCACTCAACAAAGGTACGAACGCCGGGAAGAGTTGACCTTCTTGGCGAGGCGGAAGGCCTACGGGTTCACTCGCCCCACAGCGCCTTCTGATCCTACACAACAGAGACAGGTCCTGCCCGCTTCTACAGCTGAAAGCTGCTGGAATGTTTGACCGGTCACTACACTGCAATTAGGTCATTGGTGACCTCAAAGCTGACCCTCACGCCGCCAGAGTTGAGAATCGCGCGTTGAATCGACAATTGAAAATACTTGCTCTTTACAACGTTGACTTGTCGACTCAGCTATCGTCGGCAAGGTGCCGCCACGCAGTCTGTTAAGCACCTCGCCTCACTGCGAAAAAGTCCGTATCTCTGAGTGACGCAAAATTCACTCGGGCCGTCAAAGCTGTGAAAACGATTCCAGCATGGCGGTGACCGCCTCTGGACCTTGCGATGCAAGTTTAATCACGCCCTCCGGGCCAAGCAAGGACATTATCTTAGTAAACGCGTCCTGCGGCGCCGTCGGCAAATTCGAGAACACGGGGTGTTCCTTCCTCGCAGAGGATACAGTCAACCGACTCAGGAGTGGGATTGACTACAAGTGCTACCAGAGTGCAGGCGTTTCGTGCGTAATTGTAAAGTAATGCACTGTGAGGTATAATTTAAAAGTGCGTCAAAAGTGCATTTGAATTTTGCATGGTAACTAAAAATCTGAATTTCTGGCAGAAAATAATCCAAATTTTAGGCTGTGTCGATGTCCGCACTCACTTCAACCCCGCACTCACTTCAACTTAGACGCACGCAATAAGACCAACGGCAGCGTCGCTCCTGAGCGTGAAAGCAGTACGGTGAGTATTTGTACGGATGTGCGATGCTATCGGCAGTCCACTTCCGATTATGATTTATTAGACCCTGCCAAGGCGCCCATACGGCTTGTGCAGTGAAGGCCAAGTGACAGTTCCCAAGGCACATAAGCTGTATCCCGATGTTAAATGCTGTCACTGCCAAATGGAGATGCTGAATGTAGAGCCTGGGCGTGCGTTGCTGAGCAACATTATCGTCTGTCCCAGGATTCCGGAGGAGGAGAGGACAAAATGGTACCGCTTCCGAGACCTGGAGCATCGGAAGGCAGAAGCTGCTCGAAAAGCACGCAAAAATCTAAGAAAAAGAGCTCGACAAGGAAGCTTCAATGACGAAGATCTTGACAATGCGTTGGAATACGATGTTGCACGTCCGGATCTTGACAAAGAGATATTTCAAAGGAACATCGCAGTCATGTTCTACTCAGCGAACACACCATTCCGTCGAATTGACAACCCTGTGTTTCGAAGGGCTCTGCTGCAAGGTAGACCGGATCATCTTGAGCTACCGACTTGTGCATTGCTTTCAGAGGCATGGCTCAAGCGAATATACGCTGACGAAAGAGACGACATAGTCGTAGTTTGGAAAAACGAGGAGATTATCGTTATAGAGACGGATGGTTGGACTAATATTGCTGGTAAACACACCGTAAACTTTATTTTATAAAGGTGCTAAGTCGCGCCACCTGCTGTTTAGGACAGTGGAAATCGGCGAAGACGAAGAAACGGCAGAGTTTATCGCATAGCTGAATTTGAACGTGATTGACGAGGCTGAAAGTCATTTTGGTAAGGGGGAAATTTGTAGCCGTCACTACGGACAAACCGAACGCAATGAGGGCTGCCATGGGCATTTTGGAGGCAAAGCGATCCGAGTAACTTTGCAGTGTATGCGCAGCTCATGCCGTGGATTTGCTGCTGAAAGATGTGATGAATATCCAGTTCATCAAGTATGTGCTTGGTAAAGCCAGATAGCTGACAAAGTTCGTCAAGAAACGACGTGCCTTGCTTAATCGTTTTAGCAAGACACAAGTAGCTTTCTTGCAGCGCTACAACACTAGCCACCGGTTTTACCTAACGATGGCTGTTGTCACGCGCTGGTACTCGTGCAATTCCTGCACGGTAAATCTTTTTCACAACAGGAAGATCATCAAAGCAGTTGTCGCTGATATCGGCTTTATGAAACGCGTCCAAAGAAAGACAAAAGAATCAAAGCTGAGTGCAATTGACAATGTGAAGGACGATTTGTTCTGGAAGAAGCTGAAGTTGTGTATCAAGCTTGCCGCTCCAATTGTTGAGTGCATTGCAGCCTTCGAAAGTGACAACTGCTCACTCTCAGTCATCTTCGCGGCATCCAAAAAGTTGATCCGAGATCCGATATACACCGGCGTTGGTGGCGTACTCCACAACGTTCAAATTGAAATACTGGCATACATACAATATAGATGGAACTTTATTCACGGATGCCTTGGGGGTGGCATTACCGTCACCGTCGTCTTGTACAGAATCGGAAGACATGTATTCCCGCGCCTGTCCAGTTAATCGATCGGTCACCGCTTCATTTATGCGATGCACGATTGGGTTCGTGCTTGTGAGGATCGTACGGTTCCTCGGTAGCAATTTCGGGGTTGTTAATCTCGCCATACATCTCGTTGATGATCCGATCCATGTCTTTTGGAATAAAGCCAGGACGAATTTCGTGTTTCTCGTCCTCAGGCACAGGTGAATTCTCAATCAGCATATCGCGCGGGATCTTCATGTAATCGTTTCCTAGAGAAGGGTTAGCATCATGCATTCCCTCCCCGACTTGCAGCAGAAACGCAGAGAATGCAGCCATTTTCTCAGCAGTGTCTGCAGTATCAGCAGTGGGCACTCGCATGTTTCCCGTAAGACGGAACGTCTGGAATTGGGGGCACAACCTATGCAAGCGTCAATTGTCTTGACGGGTGTTCAATTCTTCACGACCGGTAGAATTTTGCGGAGATCTCCCGAAAGTACAAACACTTTCTCACCAACAGGCTCGGAATCGTTGTCAAGTATATCCCGCAGTGTTCGGTCTACTGCCACGAACGCGTGGCGATGAGGCATTGGTGCTTCGTCCCAAATAACCAAACTTATGTGCTTGATCAACTCCTGAATATGGGCGTTCTTCCTAATACCGCACGTCGAGCTCTCAATGAATTAAATTTCAAAGGGAATTTGAGTGTAGAATGCGCTATCCTACCTCCCATAAGTAAGAGCAAGGCAATACCGCTAGACGCCACAGCAATGGCGGTTTTTCCTGAGAGTCTGACTTTGGCCAGTATGTTTCGAAGCAGTGTAGCTTTTTCAGTACTACCGAGACCATCGTAAAGAAATAGCTTCTTGCCTTCCTCCGGGCATTCAACCGCGTCAATAATCTGGTCGTAAACCACCCGCTGACCTTCGTTCAGCTGATCTTCCGTGTTTACAATCACCTCCAAAGCTGACGCATCGGATCCAGTGAGCTCATGTCGTAGTAATCCGTTTTGGCGAAGCGCTTTACGAATCAATGTTAAGATCGACCCCAACTGTATAAGCTCGTCGAAGTATCCTACAGAATAATCGTTTGCTTCAAGTAGTTCTCGAATGCTCATCAGCGTTTCAAATTCGACCAACGCCGACTTGAAGGGGTCCATCAAAGCTTGATATTTGCGTGCGAAGTCTTGGGAAAATCAGCGAAAAACCGATCCCATTGAACACCAACATTGCTAAAGCTGAATACACCAGAATGTCGACGAAGAGTTGGCGTAGTTGATACGGCATTTGGAACTAAGCCGCTTCTGTCAAGCACGAAATCCACTCGCTGCCATTCTCCAAGTAGCCAGCCTCCCGCGCCGCAATTTGGAATGTCGGGCAGACAATTCCGTTAACCGTTCTCAAGTCTTCAAACGACGTTGGGTCTCTAGGCTGACAAAGCCGTAGCCGAAGATAGAACCGCTCCATATCTCGAGGAGACGTGAATCATGCGAACAACCCCAGCTTCGTACTTTTTTTCGACTAACCCACGTGTTCCGTTGCCCTTTCTCCGGCGCTTTCCAGCATCCAGCAGAACTCTAGTGCGATGTCCTGATACAACATCGTTCTGACAATATGGTTCTGAGGATCTTCACTCGCACACAACTTCAATAATCTGGTCAGCATCGTGTGACTACCACGTTCCAAAAACGCCCGGGTTTTCCGTTTCGCGGAAGCAAACCGTCTACTCTGACTCGAGATCAGCTGTTACCTGTAGGGTTTCTCCTGAAAAGCGAAAAAGAGCAGGCGTATGCAAGCCTCCACCGGAGAAACGTAGCGGGTGCTCAAGAAACGTAGAATCTTGTTCGGCTCTCGACGCGAGCTCTGCTGTCCCCCTCGAACTTTTTCCACAGTAAGTATAGCCATGCCAGCTCCTTTGTACACATACTTATACAGATATTTATCCGCAGATTTATCCGTGCACTGTAACGGGCCTGGGGTGTCCGTTACTTGCTTACACGTAGTGATGAGGAAGCGTACAACTCCAGTGATACTGAAACCAAGTACTTAGTCTGAAGAAAAATCAACTCTGTTTTTATTTAGGTCCAGGGCAGCTTGCCCTGACCACTCAAATACACGTCAACTCCTTATTGGTTGATTATGGGTCTGGCTCCCCATATTTCAACCAATAAGGTGACGGCAGTTCAGCACACAGTGTGCTGCTGCACCTACTTTTGTAATGCAAATCTACCTACTTATGTAATGGTGTGAGCCACTACAAAGAACCTATAAAACTACCTACATATGTAACTTGGGAGGGCCCATTACATCACCCCCCCCCTTAAGACAGCAATCACCTAACGGGGGTGCGCTTCGGAGAACAATCGGGAAAAACTAAAAAATGGCGGAGAAGAGAACGCTTGAGAACTTGACGGGCGGGAGCTCCTGCAAAGCCCAGGAGCAGTACAATACAACTTGCGCGGACGAGAACAACATGGCGCAGCAGACGAAGGCGGCGAACCAGGCAGGAAGCGGAACAACGCGGGCGGCTCCAGTGTCGGCGACGACGCTGAACAGTGGGTGGACCGCTGATATCGCACCTGAGAGCGTGAGTCGACTTGGGGCTCGGCCCGGCGTAATGAACGAGGATATGAAGCCGTGGGCGCTGTACGACTTGTCCGGGGCGGTGACCCCGGACGCGCTGGACACCATGCAGGACCACTTTCGGCGCTTCAGGCGTCTCCTGAACAAAACACTCGACGGCGCGACGTACGAATCTTTGCAGAGATCATGGTGCGCATTCATCCGGCGGTGGAATCGTATACATGAGGCTGGAGAAAGTGTCGTCGGCTGGCTCGGTGATCGCGAAGCCCTACAAGCCGAGCATTCACTCGGTGATCTGCGCCTGAAAGTCTGCAACGATGCTTGGACCGAAGACCGTTTGTGCTATGTCAACGTACGCGAAGGTTGCAGTTCGTGTGACATCCGGGCGACGCCCGACGCAAGCTGAGTGGGGATCAGCATATTGTCGAGTATCCGCTCATGTCGACCGAACACGCTTGGATCGAGAAGTATAAGCGCTCACTTTCCGAGTTCACCCAAGCGGCTATTCGCGGCGGCTCGCGCCGACAGCGTTCGACGGAGCCCGTCTCCGGCGCATTCGACGTCTCGTCGGGCGCGTAGTCGATCGCGTTCTCGATCGCCGCGAGGTCGCTCGCGGCCGCGTTTGACTCAAGGCTGGAGTCGTAGTCATGGACGACATCAGGAACGTCACGAAGCAAGTTGGCGCGAGGCTCCCACGTATCATCAGCAGGTTGAAACCCGAGCCATCGTACCTTATACTTCCGCGCGGCAGGAGCCGCGTGTTGAGCCGACGACTTGGTCGAGTGACGCGCGCGGGGAGGATCTTCGTGATAAACAATACGGTCCACGATCCAGCACTTATCTCCATTCGAGTCAACGATGGGCGGAGGACCGTCGCGGTGGAATTCAACGCGACCTGGTTGACCAGGACGACGTTGAGCAGGCGCTGAACACTTCTCGGGACACACAGGAGGAGGCCGAGCGGGCGGCTGAGAGCTCTCGGAACGCCGAGGCGACGGCGAGTAGTCTGCAGCAGTCGAATCGTGAACTCTTGCAGCGACTGCGTAGTCTGGAGGCCCAGGTGTTTGGCGGACCGAGGGGTGGAACTCTTCCGCGCGAGCGGGGAACTGGACGCTGGCTCGACAGGCTCATCGCGAGGGCCGCTCAACGCATGCTCCTGCTCCGCCTCCGGGATCATCGCGGGAAGATACTTCTTAAGTCGCCCGACGTAGAACGTCGGGTGTAGTCGTAGCGACGTAGGAATGTCTAGCGTGTAGGCATCACCCATAACTCGTAGTACTTTGAATGGCCCAATGTAGCGCGGCGCGAGTTTGCTCGCGCCTAGGTTCGTAATAGCAGAGGTACGAATTCCATCCGTTGAGAGTAATACACGCTCACCAATCTTGAATGTACTTGTGTTCTTGCGGCCACATTTGTCAGCGTTTTCTTTCTGCTTGTCAACCGCGAGTTGTAGCGCGTCACGGACGAATCGAGTAACCGATTGGCGATGAAGGCCAAAGTCGGATACCGCTGCCTTGTCAGCGGGTCGCGCTGGAGGTTTCGGCGCGTAGTTAGCCACAGTCGAGTGTGGCTGTGCTGGAGCGATCAGCGTTCGGTGTGTCCAGTCAACTAACGGCGACGACGTGGATTGCGCGGGTGCGAGGATCTTCTTCGACTGTAAACGCGTCACCGCGTTGATGTCTACTGCAGGAGTAGCTGAACTCGTAGACGGCAGAACCGTTGTCTCACCGGAAACCGGTGGTTGAACCAGTATCGGAACCGGTTGGGCAGATTTATCACATTCCTCCCCCTCCAGAGTGAAGCCATCAGTCGCCGTGGATTGGCCCACAGCAAGTTGTGCGGGGACACGTGGATGACGCGCGTTATTGACGAAAACCGGAGTCAATCCCGGTGACGCGTGTTCGGCATTGTTGAGTGCAAACTCCGCAAGAGGCAGGAAGGAACTCCAGCTCTCGAAGGACGGGGCATAACTGCGCAGAACATCTTCTAGCACGCGGTTGACGCGTTCCGTTTGCCCGTCAGTCTCCGGGTGCGCCGCCGTCGACATGAGGAGTTTGGTGCCCAGGAGGTCGAAGAGTTTCGTCCAGAACGCCGATGTGAATCGGGGATCGCGGTCAGAGACGATTGATTCAGGAAGGCCGTGATGTCGGAAGACAACGTCGACGAAGAGCACCGCGGTATCGGCCGCGGTGATTGAGTCCGGAACCGGAACGAGATGGCACATCTTGCTAAAGCAATCCACGAAGACCAGAACACCAGTACGACCGTCAGTATCGGGTGGGAGACCGAATATGAAGTCCATTGACACAGAGCGCCACGCCTCTGTCGCCAGAGGGAGAGAACGCAGCGGAGCTTGCGATGACGATGACGGCTTAACGCGTTGACAAGTTTCGCAGGAGCGTACCCACTTGTGCACCCACTTGTATAGGTGAGGCCAGTAGAAGTCGCGGGATACCGCTGCGAAAGTCTTCTCACGGCCCAAGTGGCCACCCACTGGAGCGTCATGGAATTCGTGTATAATTCTTGCGCGTAGATCGGGGTCGTTGGGGACAACGACGCGAGGAGCATCGAATCGATCGATACTGTACATCAGCAGATCACCGTCAAGTTAGTATCTGTGAATCTGGTCGCGCGTGGAGCGGCTCAGTGTCTTTAGCGTGGCATCACTTGGTGTGCGAAGGTGT
Source organism: Phytophthora infestans T30-4 (assembly GCF_000142945.1). Taxonomy (NCBI): domain Eukaryota; phylum Oomycota; class Peronosporomycetes; order Peronosporales; family Peronosporaceae; genus Phytophthora; species Phytophthora infestans. The sequence goes on along the minus strand of NW_003303698.1, from coordinate 307,439 downwards.
TCCAGGATACCGGCATATATCGAGTCATCTCGATACGCGGCAGAGATCTCTTCCGCAGGGGAAGTATTGGAGATACCGCCGTCATCAGGCTCACACCTGCAGCCACACATGTGGCGCAGTCCAATATGTCGTCGTCCGCGTCTTCAAGTGACTGACGACCCAAATCTCGGCGTGGATCGTAATCGGGGCGCCGAGATAGGGCATCCGCAAGGATGTTATTCTTGCCTGGCTTGTAGTGAACAACGAAGTTGTATTCGGGGAAGAATGACAGCCATCGTGCCATGCGCTGAGAGAGATGAGGGCTCTTCGTCGCTGTTCGCAGCGACGCGTGATCTGTGTAGATCGCGAATGTCTGCTCACCGAGTAAGTACACTCTGAATTTTATCAGTGCGTAGCGCATCGCAAGGAGTTCCTTGTCGTGGACCGGATAATTCTTCTCAGTGGGCTTCATCTGTCTGGATTGGTAACTCACGACGCGTTCGCGACCTTCGTCGTCGAACTGCATCAGTGCACAGCCGATGGCGAAGTCGCTCGCGTCGCAAACAACGTGGAATGGCTTTGAGTCATCTGGAAGCGCCAGGATTGGGGCATCCGCCAAGCTTTTCTTCACAGCATTAAAGGCTGACTGATGTTTGGGAGGCCACGACCACGTGATGTCTTTCTTCAGCAATGAAGACAATGGCTGGATCAGACCAGCGTAACTTTTCGTGTACTTGTGGAGATAATTTGCGAGGCCAAGCCACTGAAGCAATTCAGTCTGATTCTGCGGCGTGGGCCACGCACAGATGGACGAGACCTTCTCAGGATCCGCTCGGACACCATTTTTGCTCACATAACAGCCAAGCACCGGAATCTCCGGGGCACAGAAGATGCACTTCTTCAAATTCGCGTACAGTTTGTTTTCGCGCATGACTTGGAACACTTGTCGTAAGTGATTCAAGTGAGCTTCTGTGGCGCTGAGATCGCCCTCAGCGCGGCTGTGAACGAAGATGTCATCGAAGTAGCTCGGAGCGAAGTCGCGAATTGGGCGCAGAACGTGGGAAACCATGCGATTGAACGTGGCTGGTGCGTTTTTCAGGCCCTGCGGCATGACAAGCCACTCCCACAACATCCCGCTGGAGGTGCTCACCGCTGTGAGCAAGATGTCGCTGAGTCGCATCAAGATCTGATAGAAGCCATCGGTCAGGTCGATGGCGCTGAAAATAACACTGCGGCCCATGGTGTCAAGTACCATATCCTTCCGAGGGATCGGAGTTTGTGCTGGGATGGTGGCGTCGTTTAGCTTGTTAAAAGCGTGAACAATGCGCCAGCCACCCGTGGCCTTCTTCACGCAGAACGTCGGACTCGAGTGTGGCGAGGTACTCTCCCGCACGTGACCCGCTTTGCGGCGGCTCTCGAAGAAGTCGTCAATGACTTTAACCTGATCGCGTGGGAGGGGCCACTGTCGCGTCACACAGTACTTGGAACTCGGCGTGAGATCAATCTCATGGCGAATGCCTCTATCAGCAGGGAGCTCAGCTGGAATCTTGTCGGGAAAAACATCCGTGAACTCGCGGACGGTGTGGTATACTGGATTGCCCGAGTCGCGGAGTGACTCCCACGACTGGGCAGCGAAGCGCTCTTCGCGCGCCGACTTCGGCTCATCGTTCTTTGAACGAAGTGGAAGATTGTCGGTAGCGACCGTGTGGATCTCTTCCGCCGAGGCAGACTCGGTGATCAAGCAGACCTGCTCGATGTCTCCTGACTTCAGATCGCGCAGAAAATGCTTCCAGGAAAGACCCGGAAGGCGTGTGATGGAAGAAGCTTCGCGAGGTGGGCTCTCAATGTCAAGTGTGCGTGAGCGAACGGCGCTTCCTTTCACGTGTTCCAGGACGTGTATGGACTCATTCACTGCGATATCGGCGGTGGGCTGACCACGTCGCTTAAGACGGCGTCGCTTGGATTTCTTCTTGTGGCGTCTCGAACCGCTGCTCGAGACCGAAGACTCGCTATCGCTGGACGAGGGATCACCCCCCTCTAGACACGGGAGGGCACTATCAACCGTGTCGGTAGTGCGCGGGAGCTCTCGATGCTCGACCGCGCCATCGACCGGAGAGAGCCCCTGCTCGATCGCCGTCGTAGCCGGTGGGAGTGTCAACTGCTCGACCACCGCTGTGGATGACGGGAGCTCCAACTGCTCGACCGCCGAATCGCGTTGCGGGAACCTCTGCTAAACCGCTAGAGTGTTTTGCGGGAACTCATGCTCGACCGCCGTGTTGCGTGACGGGAACTCATGCTCAACCACCGTGCTACGTGGCGGGAACCCATGCTTGACCGTCTGCTCGGATTGCGGGAGCCCCTGCTCTACCGCCAAAGTGTTAACAACCTCGCTTCGCAGCGAGGAGTTTTCGCGCAACAGCGCTGTGCAAGACATACAGAGAGGGCCATCGCTCGCTCTCTGCTCAACCTGCATTGTGGAGAAGCGGTCCACAACCCTGACATGGGGCCAGTCCTTCTGGGCAACCAGGAGGTGCGTGAACACCTCACTCACATCGAAGCCAGAGCGGTGTTTAACCGACCGAGTCAACCAGTCAATCTCGGGTTGATATCGTGACAATCACGGGATACCCAAGATGCAGTCGAACGCGTAGTTCATCTCAATCACGAGGAAGTCGTCGTTGCTGCGGAAGCCGTCGAATGTGTATGGCAACGTGATCTCGCGCCGCGCAACGCGGCGTGGCTTTCCGTCAGCAAGTTTGACGACGACCTGACCTCGACCATTACGGACTGCGATCTCTCTTTGAAGCATCGATAAGCACGATTCGCGAAAGAAGTTATTCGACGCTCGTGAGTCCAGGAGTGCGCGAAGTAGTCGCCGGGCGTCGGCGACATGAAGACTGACGATGATCAGCCTCGAGTCGCCCGACGTGGTGGTGGCATTAAAGTGTTCGTGGAGCACAGGAGGGCTAGAAGGTTGGGTAGCCACCGGGGGACCCGGACCTCCATTCCAGGCAGTAGGGCGCCCCGCACCTACTGGCCCTGACCGTTTTTTGACTGAACGGCAGGTGAGACTTCGGCGGTGTGCGCGAGTACCGGCGCTGGCGTGCGGCATTCCGCCGCGCGATGACCGATCGTCCGGCAGCGGAAGCAAGTGAGCGGGCGATTAGGACGGCCGTTGGGCCCACGAGAAGTCGACTGACGGTGACTGTTCGACGCGTCAATCGCGTCGATCTCCATGGACTCGGGGGCTGACTCACGAGCTGCCGTTGACATCGCGCGCGCGTAAGACGCCGCCACAACGTAGTCTTCGCGTAATGCGAGGGCGAATGCTTCCTCGAGAGAGGAAGGTTCCGCTCGGGTCAGGCAGTACCGTGTCATGCCTTCACGCATGCCGAATACGAATACATGGACCTGCGATGCTGTGTCAATCGGATTTGTCACGATGCATGACGCGAGGTGGCGAGTCTTTTGAACGTAGTCGAGCATTGTCATTTTACCTTGACGAATGGCGAAGAACTCGGCACGCACGCGGGATTCGTCTTGAGGTGGCTCGAACGCGAGCCTGAGATCTTTCTGGAGAGACTCCAGAGTGGGGAATGCGTCGTGATCAACGACAAGTTTACGGAGGGCCCATTCCTTGGCCTTCCCGGACAACCGGGGCAATAAGAAATTGACCTTTGTCCCTTGCGCTTCGATCATTCTCGAAGCAATCGCGATGTCGATCTCGCGAAACCACCGGTTCAGCGGGAGGCGATTCGCTCCTTCACCGGAGTAGGTAGACGTCTCTAGCTTCAGACATCATTTTTCGAGGAACGCGCGGGAGTTGTTGCTCGCCGATTCGCATCGGCTAGCTCGCGTTCCATGAACTCTTGGGCTGCTTGGCGTTGTTGGTCGGACGTCGCTGAGCTCAGCAGCGACGCGATTACAGCCTCACCAGACACCGCCGCGAGGCGGTGAAGGGCTTCCCACTCGACACGAGTGAAATAAGGGAAAGCAGCATGTTCCAGGGTCGGCCCTGGAGTTTCAGACGTCATGCCTTGGCTCATCGTGAGCTTGGTCATGGGAAGGACTACAAAGTGCTACCAGGTGTAAAAGGCCTGGGGTGTCCGTTACTTGCTTACACGTAGTGATGAGGAAGCGTACAACTCCAGTGATACTGAAACCAAGTACTTAGTCTGAAGAAAAATCAACTCTGTTTTTATTTAGGTCCAGGGCAGCTTGCCCTGACCACTCAAATACACGTCAACTCCTTATTGGTTGATTATGGGTCTGGCTCCCCATATTTCAACCAATAAGGTGACGGCAGTTCAGCACACGCTACTCGTGTGCTGCTGCACCTACTTTTGTAATGCAAATCTACCTACTTATGTAATGGTGTGAACCACTACAAAGAACCTATAAAACTACCTACATATGTAACTTGGGAGGGCCCATTACAGTGCACATTTCCGCATTAATGTGGTAGTTTGGACTTCTGGGATAAATACGGGTTGTACAATACCACCCACTGGTTGATCGTGGTATTGTCGTCTTCCCTGCCTTTGAAGTTTAGAGCACCTTCTTGTCGCCGACGTCGTCTTTACACTGGATCTCCATTGGCATTGGCTAGTGTAACGTCTGCTAATGGATTAAGAAACGCTTTGTAGCACTTGCCGTCCTTCACACAAGCGCATGAATGGTTTGCAGGCCCACATGGACCATGGAGCATGTATGACATGACCGTTTCATACAGCTGAGGATTTTATCCTTATCTCTCAGCGCATACCATCTTGTCCACGATCTCGCACGTTCGTGGTTTGTCTTCGTCAGCCAAAAGAATCAATACGTGAGCGTGGGGGAGACCTTGTTTTGGAACTCGACAGCGTATTTCCGCGCTCTCTTCCGCCCAGGACGCCTTAGTTTTAATTTAATTCAGCAAGCGTCGCTTGATGTTTCTGCTGCCACACGCGAGCCACGATGTCTGGTCGATCTTGAGCTGTCTGGATATCGGAAGGTATCACTTCAAGAATCTCGTCCCACTTGGGGTTGAACGTTTCAGTCATGAAGACGTCGGGCCGTCCATACTCCCATACAATTGTCATCGAAATCTTGATACGACTTGTACATGGACCGTAGGCTACCCAGGTGCTAAGCCGGTAGTATGATACGCTTGCCGACCTGATTAAGAAAGTTTGTATGTCGTACTCTGCTGCCTCCGTCCCCGTCCGGGTGCACCAATCTGTTCTAGGACCGTTCATATTCCGAAAGCAGTACTTCTTCTTCAGCCAGAGCCAAAGTATCTTCGTTGATCAAAGCGTCTTGGACAATCCTGTATTGATCGGCGCGAAGTGTTTTCTGATTGTCGGCCACCCAGCGAAGCTGTTCTTGCTCATATTTTGCACGCTGATCTACACACCACTGTTGAAATAATCGCTCGCCTTGATCGAGAGCGGACTGATCATCCACTTTCTGGTGAAGGCGGAACGCGACGTGTTCACGAAGTGACATCGCCTTCTTGTTTCGATACTCAGCACCATTCGCGAACTCGTCTGTGTAGGTCCGACCCTTCTCTCCATATGGAAGAAGAAGCGGGTATTGAAGTGGATCGTAGTCGGCGTAAGTCTCGTACAAACGTAGCAGCCTATGATCGCATGTTAGGAGTAGTAAATCCCGATGCTGAGCCGGGTTGTCATCCTCAACGAGAGTCGCACCCACTTTAGAGACAGTAGAGCGGTTATGCGTCCGCGGTCGCGAGTTGTCATGTAGACAGAGCACCTAATCTACTGAACCCTCTGTGTTGTGTTGGCGCACTTGCTGCCCAAAGTGGAGGAGCCGTTGTGCTAATAAATTGTGCTATGCCATCATTTTCTCGATGCTCAGTAGTGCAACACGATCCAGATCCGCGTATATACTAAGACGTCGCTCCGCGCGGAATTGCATGTCAGGATCCACAATATAGATATGCGCAAACTTAGGAGCTACCCGCGCGCCTGTTCCACGGTCTATGTGGGAAAGGAAAAACCCAAGGTAGTGCCCCATAGCCCCTTGAATGAGACATTTGTACACGCCATATGTACCTATAACGCTCTCGTCTTGACGTACGTTTTGAAACGATCGGTTTGAGCACGATACACCAGTCGATGTAAACGCAAAAGATTGATTGTATGCACGAATTTGACGGCGAAACTCGGGGTCCCCGGACAGCTGAAGCAGCTGTGGTGGCGCGGGGAACAGTGGAGACAGTCTTACCCTGCCTATGTGGTGAAGTGCTTTCTCAGAAATAAGAGACTGGATCTGACAAGGGGTCACTATCCCAGCTTAGCGACAACACCTGGCGGTTAGGGAGGATCTGGATTGCCCGGCATGGATCCGCGCTGCTCCAAGTGAATTGACCAAGGTAAAGCGGCATCCTATATGGGTCGACGATGGATCCCGCATGGATAACGTATGGAGCGGCAGGATCCACCAAGTGGAGACTGTCCTCACCTAATTACACCTAGGGGATATGGGATATACCATGTGCAGGTGGAACAAGTGGGGATCCTAAGGTGGATATGGTATCAACGACAAACGAGAAGGCAAGATCCACCACGATATGTCTCCGATCCTACTCTTCCAAGTCCAGATCCAAGGGGGCGAGGATCCCACATCGAGTGTCCTGGATCCAGGATATGGGGATGGTGGATGCAACGGATCTCACACGTTCGTGAAACGATGGAGATCACAGACGGTCGCAAGACAATGTTGGAAGATTGGAGAGCTCAGATCCATGAGGAGCGTACACTTGTAGTGAGGTGGATCAAAGTGATCTGGATCCAGAATAGAGTACCCACAATGTGGCGACCACAATGATTACGCCACGGATCCGGTGGATCTGATGATAATGCAGCTGGGATGATGGACCAAGGAGCAAAAGGACATGCAGTCGATTCTGGTAGGGAATTTAGCAGATAAAAGACATAGAAGTTAGTAATCCAGGCAGGTATAGGCTTAACTATGAATCAGACCTCAATTTGTACAGTATTACGCAAGTGCCTTCCTGCCCTCAAGATTCGGAACTACATTGGCCGTACGAGCTCGGGGAAGGTTGGGAATTGCGAAACTAGTGTTGGTAGTGATAGCTGCATTAACATTGGCCAAATCCTACAACCTAGTGAGCTTTCTTTTACACGTGCAGATCCGAAGGGTTAACTAAATGTACTACTTGACCGGCTACACCCTAGAGGCTCTCAGCTCTCAAGCCCCGTCACAGGATGCGGCAAGTACGACGCAAGGAAAACAAAGGCAAGAGAACACACCCGCAAGGCAACCCTACGGCCAGATCGCAGATCTAGGCCCTGGAGCCACCAAGCTCGAATATTCGCTTAGGATCCAGAAACAACCACGGACGCAGAGTGAAGATCTTACCACTACTGCTCCACCCATCCCCACGTTTCGCCAAGACACTCAAGCTTCACCACTTGAGCTCTTCGGAAGTTACCGAGAGTGCAAGATCCCGCCCTACCGACGGGTACACAAGGTGAGGAAAGCTTAGCAGATCACGGATCATCGGGGGACCCCCTCAGTTATTCGGTGTCTGGGCGCTGCTAGACAGCATGATATCACAGACTCGCCAGGCCACTTCCAAGCACTGCATATCGGAAAAACAGTTGTAGCTGGGAGCTTGTGCCGGCCGTTCACCACGTCATCACCCGTTATCATGGACACGTCGAAGGCTTCGTGGGAAATAAGAGCATGACCATGACGAGTGCATTGGCGTCTAGTGCGCACACGCTCGAGCTCCTGCTGGCGTTCTTCTTCCGCCAGCCCAGCTCTTCGAATGGCCTGCCGTTGTCGATCTAGCTCACGTTCCGTTTCCCTCTCATACCCCGCCAGCCGAAGTCCGTGTTGTTCACGCAGACCACACTCCACTAGGGGGGTAGCCGATACGCATGAGATGAGCTAAGACTTTTGCTGGGATCTGCCTGTCAATCAAGCGGCCCTTCACTGGGTCAGTGCTCATTCGATTCAGGATACATTATTGCACTTTATAGCATATGTCAGACATATTGTATATAAATTTACAGAGAACAGTATCATAAACGATAGGAATAAGATTTCTCGGATATACAGTACTGGACCCTGTTTTCGCGAAGGTGGACCGTATAGGATTTGCAAACAAATTAGATTTTAGCATACAATAGCATGATGAGTATGAATCCAAATGAACATTATTAGTATAATGTTCTAATGTTCATTTGGATTCAGGATCATCACATGCGGAAGTTTATCAAAGGACCGAGGGCGCTAAAACGGGGTGCGCTTGGGTTTCACGAGTATAGATAACTGTCTTATTGCGGAGTCTATTAATAGAGTCTAGACTCCACAACGGTGCTTAATTTCTACTCGACAAGCAGGATATTATCGCTAGACTACGCAACGAAAGTCCTTGACTAGAGCCCTGTTAATAAAATCGATCTCATTTACTATAAAGCGCGCATTAGGCTAAGTGAAAAGGACAAACGCATTAAAATGCACAACAGGATTATGTCGATAATCTCATTGAATGACATCCGTATCTACTCTAACAATCATAGATACATTACCACACTAAACCCCAGCACATCCAGAATTTGTAAATCTGTTTAAGAAGGTAATACGATTTCGGTGAGATTATCGTTTTCTATCACCGGAAAGATTGTTTCTTTCAAAAGCTCACAGCCACAATTTATCAGCGAGCTCACCAGCTGCGACGACCACCGCCCGAGGGCACTATATTTCGTCACCGCGGCGTTGAGTGAGCTGCTGCGGTTATCTTTGCTCTACCTACATGATACTCCACCCTTCTGCTCGTCTACTTATCGTCCACTTATTTACTTATCCCCGCTCTGCTCGGGGAAGTTTTGGGCCGATCGAGTCTACCACTAGTGACGCCCGCGGCGGCTGGCCCGATACGGCCTAACAACACATACGAGCGGACTTATCACTTCGCGAAAAATTCCGAGAGCTCCAAAATTACCATGTCCAGGATCCCCAGCGTCTCGATGCTGTGTCAAGGGCTAGAGGTGGACAGATAATGCCTCGACAGCTTTGTTTACAGACCTCTTTATAGCTATTAAGATCTACAATATACGATAATAGTGATATTCTAGCTGAACCTGGCCGTGTAAGAAAAACTGAAAAAAGTAAATTTTCTAAAAAAAACATCTCTAAGCATTTGTAAAGTAAGCAATACTTTCTTTCGTACACCAAGTTTCTATAAGTTTATACCCATGCCAAACCTTTACTTGGAGTGAAACCGGTGAAGTTTATACAAATTGGTAGCAAAATAAGACCTTCTCCTTCGAAATTTGTATCAAATCGATACCTACTATTGGTGTACGCTCATAATCTCGAATTAATCCCTATTACCAGGAAGACAAACGTGACAGCTACACATCATACTTGAAAACCTATCAGATCTAATCAAACTTCAACAAAAACGTTAGGATCTCATCTAAGCACAACATATCAATTTGTTTCGCTTGAAAAAACTCAGGCTCATTTCTCTTTTTTTGCTGTTCCGCCCCAAAGAATTAACTCCCCCCGAAAAATACGCGAATCTCGCCCACAACCAGGCGCAAACCAGTTAACAGAGACGCCGACCAGTCGACTAAGCCGCAGACGCCAGATACTGCTCAATCGTCCAGCCCTCCAAAAACCGTGCCCATTACATCTGACAGCGATGTTGCCGTCGCTGATCAGGACACATGAGATCAGAAACGATGCCAAATCGTTCCCAAGCGCGGAATACATGAAGTACAAGCTGATACTGCATCCCAGTCATCAAAACAAACATGTCGGGTTGTTGAGATTGCTTCGGCTGCCGGAGATAGCGTGCAAAGTGTTAAGGCGCAGAGTGGTAGCATGTAGAATCCTAAGGCTATGTGATACGTCATACTGACGCCATTACGGAAATTCCAATTTATACTGTTCGAGATCTGAACCCTGAAAAAAAAACACCCTGGTGTTTCGTAGGACGCATTCTGGCTCGCAGTCCCGTTCGCGAACACTTATTCTGTCGTGGAAGTGATAATCTGTGTGAAGTATTTGCATCGGATAAAAGTGGTACTACTGTGCGCGTTACAATTTTTAATGACGGCGTCAGCAAGTTCTACGAGCCGCTCATTCCTGGCCGTGTTTTTGGTTTCACCACGGGCAAGATCAAATCTGCGAACACGCTTTCGCTCTTCGCGGTTCTCTTATCGAGCTTACTTTCGGAGGAGATGCAGACATTCACGAAGTAGAGCAGTCTATGGAGTACATGGAGCCCAGTTTCCAGTACAAAAAGCTGGCTGACCTTCCTACTATTGGCCCTACCGGCACTTTTACCATTTCTGGTGTAATCACTAAGACAGGGCCAGCAAAAAACATTACCACTCGCACAGGCAGACAGATGTGGTGTTGGAATTCCCACGTGAACTCTAGCTACAAGTGTAGTTAGGACGTTCCCACAACAATACGTCTACTAGGATATAAAACGATCGTTCGGGCGGACCTGAAGACCCCAGTTCTGCCCTTGCACCGACAAACTGGACCTTGATAACTTCTTATATAGGCCAACCAGTAAAAATAAGAACACGCTACTAGCACGAGCAAAGCTAGTAGGTGTTATGAATCCTCGTGGTCCCAACAGCGGAAGGGTACCAGGCACGGATAAGCCTTTTACGAGATCACCGAGTGTTCAACACTCGGTTGGAAGAATAAAAGGGATGCAATACAAGCACTCCCAGTTGTGCAAATAGGCAACAATAAACCGTCACGTAAAGCCTCCCGATAGTAATCGGCCAAGACACAAAGTCTCTTGGCCTTCCCGGATGAACCCTCGATACAGAGCTTCGAGCTCACCGACAGGAATAACACACTCAAACAAGCTTGACCAGACGCTTACCTTGAAGCCGGACGTCGCTCTGGGTGCTTGAGTGGAAATTCTGTTCTGTATTTAAGCTTACCCTTTCGGGTCTATTCCTGATAAGAAGTTCTAATCAAGTATACAAATATCAAGTGAGCAATGATCCGTTATGGATGTTCTTGCACGCCAAGCGTCGTCTGCACCGTCGCACGAGCAACTTTAACGGTCCGCGCCCTGTCTCAGACGGTGTACGTGCCTTCCAAGGGTCGCTGAGGCTTCCGCGGACTCATCCCAACCGCCACTGAGAGTTCGTACCGAAGATGGTCCGCTGAATGCGAATCCGGCCAGTCCATTATTAATAATATGGACAGCCTGGATTCAGTGACATATGAACCGTATCCAATATCCATTGAAAGTTCGGTAGTGACGACGTCGAGTCCCGCACCTTAACGTCTCCGTACATCACATGACCGAGGGTTCGTCGCTTGAACATCTTGAGCGGTGTCGCGTCTTAGTTGACGGGCGGTTATCCGCTACTATTGAGAAATCACTACACCACAACTACCCCTGTCGCAATGGAAGCCACGGTACTGGTGCCCGCTGTGACATTTCTTCATTCTCCAATTTACCATCCAGTCACCGCATGTCCAAGCGTTTGAATCGAGCCGTGTCCAACTCGTCTCAGCGCCTCAATCCTCGTCGACGTCGCGAGCGTGAACAGCTGGAGGTACGTCAGCTCATCCTTCTCTTGAAACATCGGCGCCTTGCTCATCACCACGCATTACTCGTCTTGTATCTCAGGAGGGCAAGACCGAGGGTTCGAGCGCCCCCCAGCCTGCTACACTTCCCCCCACAGCAGCGTCATCAGCCGGCCCTCCGGCGGTTCCTGTCCCGGACTCTTCACCCCCTGCGGTAGCTCCTGCGGCACTCCCTGTCGCCGCTAAATACACGGAGATGGCTCCTGCTGCTCCTCATGCGCCTGCTGGTGGTCCACCACCACTCACGAAAGATTCGCTGCGCGCCATGCTGGCTGAAAGTACGGAGGCATCGGTCGATCACATGATGACCTCGATAATTCCGTAAATGACTGCAATGGCTCGTCACCAAGTGCAGCTCAGCGTTGAGCCTCCTCTCCACGGCGATGTACAAGCTCAACGTCGCCTCGAGACTGCTGTTGGTTTCGATGATGCCCTCGCTGCGGTACAACCTCTTCCTGGCGCGCTGTCGGCATTACCCGAACGAGTTGCCATCTTGGAGCGTCAGTTGCGGTTTGCTCAGTCCGAGGCTGCTGCCGCCGTACGTTCGGCGGCACCCGAAATCATGGCTCCTCAAGGCTGCCAACGCTGAGATTAAAGCCCTTCACCACAACGTCAAGATTCTCCGCGAGTCGAACGCCAAGAACGACGCCATGCTCGCCACTGTTCAAGCCAATATGGAGCGACACCCAGAAGACTTGAATCGTCTGCACTGCGAGGTACAAGCTCGGGACGTTTTCATCAACACGTTGCACAAGAAGCTGGCTCGCGAACGCGAAGTTTACAAGTCTTCCATTGGAGCGAATACAGAGCAGACTCGGAAGCTTCACCTCCTTCTGGTAAAGCTTGCCCTGGGCAAGTATGTCGATAACGACACGCTCAAGATCCTCGAGAGCCAGCAAGACCGTAACACTCGCCTCCTCCAAGCGAATCGCACCCTCCGTGCACACGTGAGTCTGCCCGGGATGGATCCCGAGGTACTTCGTCTGGCTGTTGATGGTACGTTCCTAATGTCGCTCTTTCCACCGTGTGTTCAGCAACTAACGTTCGTTCACAATCCTTCGTGATAGATCTGACTGCGGGTGAGCTGGACCTGGACGCGCTGGACTTGGATCAAGAGACGTTAGTCGCTTTGCGGCGCATCCTGTCTGCTACCGCGTCTTCGGACGATCCTCAAGCTCTTCCAGCAGCTTTGGCCAAGGCCGCTCACCAAGTGGCCCATGGGAAGTCCCATAAGCGCCTTTGACCAGGTGGCGCGGATTCAGACGACGAGCCGGACGACTCTGACGAAGACAAGGCTCCAATCCCGACGGACAAGGCCAGTACTTCGATGGCAGCTGCTGGTCTCGGTGATGCGCCACCTGCCGATACTTCAAATCCCAAGTCGGCTCGTAGATCGCTATTCGGCCCGAAGGCGTGGAAGAAGGCGGCCCAGAAGAAGCGCAAGAAGTCTCGTCCTCATTCTCCTGCCAAGTCGCCCCGCCGTCATATGAAGACTCGATCCAAGTCTGTACCATCTTCTCCAACTTCATGGTCGCCACCTCCTACACCAGCGTCTTCCTCGACTCCTGCCGTGGTCGACCTCAGCGGCGACCAGAGTGACGTGGACATGGGGAATGCTGGTCCAAGCAGCGCCCCTTCGGTTCAAGAAACTACCTCAGAGCCTTCGGGTAAATATGTGGACCCTGGGGATCACAGCGATGTTCCTGATTCTCCTGACGCACCTTCGCCCCCGCCTCAAGGTCTTCCCGATGTGGCCAAGCCACCAGCTTCAAGGATCTCTCCTTCTCCAGCTGACATACGTGCTGCTGAAAAAGCTCTGCGTGAGGCCGAGCAAATGCGACTCATGTTCGACTGAAATGATGAAGGTGAAGAGTCGGACCACACTGTCCCACAAGGCAAGCCTGCTTCGGTGTCTGTTGCGACGTCCAAGCCAGTTGAACTCTCGGGAGTGGTTTCTACAGCAGGGCCTGCCCCTGTTGAAGCTGCTCCACCAGCCTTCGTGTCTTCAAAGCCTGCTCCGATTGTTCCGACAGTTGTCGTACCAAGCGTGTCTTCGCCCGACTTTTCGATGGAGATTGATGACGATAGAAATCCTGATGACGATCGTGGAGATGACGTGGATGACAATGAACCTTCGGTGGATGATTCTCCTGATGCCCCCAGTGGTGGCGGTGATGTTCCGCCACCTACCGATCATTCGAGCACACTTGATGACGAAGATATTAAAGATTCCGACGAGAACTGGAGCAATCTTGGCCCAGCTCGTCCTCCGACTCCACCTCGGCCAGATCCTTCGCCGATGATGACTTTTCCAATCATAGTCGGCAGTCCGCCTCCTTCGTCACCGGCAAGTCACCCAGCATCAGCATCTTCACCTCCTGTTCCGGTGTCTCCTCGTCCGCCTATTTGGACTGGACCTGGGCGCATGATCACGGCCACCTACACTTCGGTGCCGCGTCGTGGTGGTGCACCGTCGGTTGAGCCATTGCCTCACCGAGTGTTGCCTGGTGTTCGCCCTACGGTGCCGGCTTCGTCCACCTTGCCACCGTGGGTTCTTCCGTACGTGGACATGGAGTTTACTGACGCAGGTGCCAAGAAGTGTTTCGAGCGACTCTTGAGCTTAACCCTTCCCGAACCAGCTGGTGAGGTGACCGTGCGTACAACGTTGGAGGGTCTCCAAGCGTACTTTAATTATTCACATCCTGATCACCCGTACCAGCAACTTCGGCAGCTCTATCCTCTTCAAGCCTGTCTCTTCGACACTGTCGGCTTCGATCCAAGCGTTCCCATCTCAAAGCGTGCTCCGATTGAGACCCGTCTCAAGATGATATGGGCGAACCTTCGGGGTGACGGCGGTAAGCAAGGTGACCTCGGGTTCGCGTTGTGGGAGCGTCTCCACTGGCTTCCGTTGGCTGGTATTGAATGTGGTCTAGCTGAAGAAGCTTAAAAGGTTGGCCACGACAAGGAGCGCTTGAAGGAACTGAGATCTCTGTTGAAGAAGCTCTTCAGTGAGCGCGACCGTCGTGCCGATCGTCTTCGTAACAAGTACTGTGAACAGTACATGGCGTGGAGTCGTGACTCGGTTTCCTCTGGTACATCCGGCGCGCCGTTCATTCGTCCCGAGTTGCTTTTGGAGCCGTCGAAGCCGTGGTACCCCATTGAAAACCTGCCGTTCGCACCTCGGACATCTGACTGGCTTTCCGAAGTCCCGGCTCTCGACGCTCGTCAACCCTGGCGTACTGGATGGATGAATGCGCCGCATCAGCACCCGTACAGCACCATGTACTTCCCGTGCCAGCGTAATCCGGAGCTCTTCAATCCTCGTGGTACGCGTTTCGTGGATGTGTACCGAAGCGGGCTCGTTGACCCGTCTCTCGATTCTACTGAAGTTATTCCGATCTGGCGTTCGTTGTTTGACTCGCCACCGGCTACTCCACGTTCCACTCTGGCTGCTGCTCCTGTTGAAGCCGATACCGAAGATTCGCAGGGTCCGGCTGCAGCTCCAGCTGCCGCCGAGGCTAAGGTTCCTGATGAAGAGGAGAAGGAGAGCTGTGACTCGACTTCGTTGGCACTCTTGGCCATCGCGACCAGGCAATTGGAATCGCTTTGAATCCTCGCTGCATGTTCCACTACGTTCTCCAGCATCTCAGCTAGCTGTTGAGGGGTCCAGCGAAGTTTCGTTTTTAGTGGTCGCTCCCCGGTCGGCCTTCATGTTTTCTTATTCTTAATCCACTTCCACAGCGTAATCATGTTCATATTGTTCTTCAAATGCATTTACAATTTGTTGTTGCAGTAACGTTTTTCGTCAGTTACCACAGGCTGCATCGACCTGTGGACAGTTCACACGTGATCCAGTCACGCTAGTCCTCGTCCGCCACTTGCGCCATCTGCAGCCGATTCCCGCTCTTCTTGACTCGCAAATAGTCGTACAGCAGACCTCCACATGACAAGTTAATGCTGGTTCTTAAGTCGGATCTTCATAGCCAACCCACTTGACTTTGAACTCGCGTACAGCACGCTCCGTGCTCGTCGACAGTGGTGTTCTGTCGTCGAGGATGACCTCGACTTCATATTCACCGGCAACTTGATCTGGTTCCCAGCTGTCTTCAGGCAATAGTTCCTCATCGAAGTCGAGTCTTGCTTCATTAGTACCAACTGAGTGCTCGGTCGACTGTTGAATTCGTTGACCTACTGAGTCTGAACACATGCACTACCGAGTAGAAGCGATACCCACTTCGGTCTGGTAGTTCCAACTCGTACGCAAACTCTTCCACCTTGCGCTTGATCCGAAAAGGTCCATGCCACCGGTGAGCTAATTTCTTCGTCCAGCCTGGTTTGACGCGCTCCATGTACAGCCACGCCCGGCTTCCAATCTCAAAAAGAGATCTCGGTAAGGCTCTTGCAGGATCTTCCATCTCTTCCGAAGCTTCTGGAGGGTCCGCCGAGTGCTCGTTTCCACTTGGTTGAGGTACAGCGGCTTTTCCAGTCGACTCAGGGCATCATTATGCTTTTTAGCCCTTCGCTCCTTTTCTACAGTCTGATAATCTTTGGCCATAGTGAGGGCGACCTCATGTTGTCGATTAATCTCACGCCACCACGCCAGTACGTCAGACTGCTTGCCGAGTCCTCATTTGAGTGATGACGACATCGCCCGCAACGTCGACTGCGCATCCCAACCACGAACGAGGTAGAACGGTGTTTCCTTCCTTGTAGTGTCCTGAGAAGTATTAATAGCAAACATCAGCTTCTCTGCGATTTCGTCCCAATTGCTGTAAAGGGTCTTCCGCGTACACTCGTACGGAACCCATCACCGACCTCACCGAGCGTTCCTGCTGTCCATTAGTCTGTGGCCGATAGCTTAAAGTCGCCCGTGATCTTGACTGCATCGTTTCTGCAAATGCTTGGAAAACCTCGCTCATGAAGCGTGGGTCGCGGTCATGTCTTATTAGTGGTGGGGCTCCGAACCGTCGGTACACACATTCTTCGAACACTTGGGCAACACTCAGCGCAGTCGTATCCGACATAGCTTTGGCGATAACGAATCCCGTGAACGAGCACTGAAATAGGAGCAACGCCGTGTTGCCCCTGTGAGATTTCGGTAGTGGGATCACAAAACCCATTGAGACGATCTGGAAAGGTCGTTCGGCTAGTACATTGCCAGGCGAGTATCCACGAAGCTGCGGACGGCTTTTACTCGAGCTGCAATCTGGGCATGACTTCACATGCTTCTCCACGTCGGCGTACAAGCCGATCCAATAATAATCGGGCTTAACGCGATGGAACGTTCTCACCACACCTTGATGTCCTCCTTCCAGCGAGTCGTGACCGTTCTGCAAGACCTCTTGAATCATCACTATCGGTACCACAAGCCGCAGCTTGGTCTCTTCTTGCCAACCGTGGTCGTACCGACGATTCAATCCAAAATACTGAAGCACGCCGTCTTCTGATAGCACGAACCGGTCAGCGTACTTCCAGGCATCTCGAGCTTCTTTGTAACTCAGCTCTTTCGCTTGGCCCTGAAGCACCTTCTTGATATTAACCCACTTCTGCTCCTCGTCTTGTGACACCATTATCCGTCTGCGTCGCTCCCGCTGTATCGCTACTGGGTCAACATCTTCCGCATCGGGAAAAGCTGCTGGTACAGTCTTGTGAGGATGGTCTGGCAAATCTTCGCCGATTGAATCTTCGGTGGACGTCTCTCCTCGTTCTTCATGCTGTTCTTGAGCTTTTGAGACCCCCTCCGAGTGTTCATCTGCAAATCTGACGCGTTTCTTGGCTTACGTCTGTCGCCTAGTCATCACTGCCATATTACCATAATCATACTCTGGTGAGCTATAATCAACCACGAAATTTTCGAACGTTTTCCACTTTAAAGACTCGCTGCCTGACAGTACATGTACTTGACGCTCTGCTCCTCGTGACGAAACATCTACCGAGTCTTCATCCGGCTCGTAGATCATTTCCTAGATGCGATTCAGCGACGCCAATTCCGACTTGCGAGTTTCAGCCAAGATGACACGGCTGACCTTTGATTCCAGCGCTTCAGTGGCTAACGAATCCGCGGCAGCGTTGTATTCTCGTACAACGTGAAGATATTTAACTGATCGAAGCTTGGCCGCGATTCCTTGTGAGTATTAGCAAAGTTTCCTTCCTGCATGTGATCACCACTAGTGTTGTTGAATCGCGAGCCTTGAGTCACCAACGATGACTATATCCTCGGCACCGTGCGCAATAGCAGCCTTGACACCGTTTATCATACCTGTATACTCTGCCTCATTCACCGTGTTGGCCGAGAGGTAAGCGTTTGCAGCAATCACTATCTTCCACTTAGGAAGGCCCCACAGCACCCATGAACAACTCCCGTATCCACCGTACTTCTCAGGCTTGGCTGATCCGTCAAAAACATGACGAATCCGCTGTAATTACGGGGAAGCCTGGCGTACAGCAACGCGGGGTCCATTCGAATAGTTGGAGAACCCTTGTTTGGAGGTGCCACCGGCGCGAGCGAGTCTTCCAGGTCGACGAAGCTCGTGATGCTTGACTGCAGTAGCTGCGCGAAGGCGACATCTTTCTCCTTCACGCGCTGCACCTTCAAATGCCACTGCGAAAGCAGTACGGCGAACTGGACCGCGCGTCCGAAGATAGATTTCGACTTGTGCACTTACTCCAGCGTCGAGAATCGTGTATAGACATATAGCGTCTTTCCTGCCAGCTGGACGTAACATATCTTCAACAGCAGAAGTAACGCCAAAACTTCCTTCTCGGCAGGATGGTAGTTCATATCAGCCTCCTTGAGCACACGACCGAGGAACCGTACGGGGTGTAACTTTCCTTCATGTTCCTGCATTAGCGTAGTGCTCAACGCCCATTCATTCGCAAAGAGCATGACATGAACTTCCTTTGACTGGTCGAAGTGCCTTAGGATGGGTGAATGTGAAACACTCGTCTCCAATTTTTCGAAGGAACGACGTGCCACAGAAAGGACACTTTCAACGGCAAAGTCTTCATCCTTGAGCTGGTACAGCGCCGCACCGTAGACCGCGAAAACTTGAATGAAGCGGCTGTCTTAATTAACCGCTCCAAGAAACGACTGCATGCCCTTCTTACTCGTTGGAAATGAAAGCTCGGTGATGGCCGCAAGCTTCTTTAGGTCAGCCCTGATACCTTCTGGCGAAATTTTATGCGACAGAAAGTCCACCTTGGGTTGGCAGAAGATGCTCTTGGTGAAGCTAATGCTGATCCGACACTGTGCAAATCTTGCCAGCAATCGGTCCAGCGTCGCCAGGCAGCTGTCGAAATCCTCGCCACCGAAGCAAATGTCATCCACAAAAGACCGTCGACCAAACACAGATACCAGCGATGATTTGTCCGGTTCCCCGTTCGTAAACATGTCAGCGACGGGGCTGTTGACGAGTTGTAGTACAGGGTCGGTTTCCACAGGTGCTTCGCGGTCTGCCGCGAGCTTCGTTTGAAACGAACCCTCGGCACTTGGCCCACGACGTTCCTTGGCTTATTCTTCAGCTAAACGCATCCTCTCCGAGCATTCAAACCAACCTCCTTTAGGTTGAACAAACCCCCAGAGTGCGTTGTCAATCATACGCTGGTAGATCATCGGCGCGTTCTTTAATCCAAAGGGCTTGCGCAACCACTCGAAGTGTCCGAGTGCGCAGACAAACGCCGATACCTTACGTGCTCGCAAGGTCATCATGACCGCCCAGAAGCCGCTTGCTGCATCCAGCGAGCAGAACCATAAGTAGCGCTCGAGATCTGTTAACAGGTCGTCGACTAGCGGCATTGCATATTCCATGATCGCGGTGATAGCATTCACCATCTTGTAATCAATGCAGAGCCGGATGTCCAGCCCGTTCTTTTTCATCACAATCACAATCGGCGATGCCCATGGACTGTCTGAAAGAAGGTCGGTCCTGCTCGCAACAAAGCGCGCAGCAGCTCGTACAGTTTGCCGAGAGATCGTAGCGGCACGCGCCGGGCACGCTGTTTAATTGGGGCGTGCCCCTGTGTGTCGATATCGCATACCGTGCCGTAGGCTGGCGGCGGTAGTGCGCTACCACTATCTATCAGGATGTGCTCGTGGTTCTTCAGCGTCGCAACCAGACGTTCTCGGCGATCAGTCGACAACTGAGGATCAGCGACATTAGACGCAGTGTAGTCTATTGTCCTGTGGATCGCTTCGGTCAGGTCCGGCAGGAATGCCAGTTCCTCCGCGTAGTCTTCCAAGCCAATGTTGTTAACTGGGTGTTCGTAGAAGTCATTTCTCGTATCCTCCGTTGCTTCATTTCCTTCGGTCGTTAACACTCGAGCAACCGAGATGTACGTTCCGTCCAACGTCGCTACGGATTCTTCCCTTGACTCAACATCGGTACCCGCTTTGATTTCAACAGTCGGTACTGGGTCCATCTCCTTCCCATCCTGGTTTCCCACCTCTGGACCACCTGCCGAGTCGTTGTTCGCAATATTTAATGCGCAGGCAACCGACATATTGGGCTGTTTACTTTTGTTCAGCTCCTCGGTCGGCCGTTGTCTTGACAGTTCAGCATTCGCACCAATCTTGCAATGAACACTCGGTGCCGTACTCAACACCTTCAGTACGATGCCTGCATCCTCTGGGTCAACCATCGATGTCTCGTTCGCAGATTTGGTTGCACACAAGGCCGGGACAGCTTCGTCAAAAATGTTGACTCCATCTAATTCAGTGCTGTTACTTGTCGCTTCCGTTGTCACCCCAGACTTGAAAAGAACACTCGTTGGCGTACGTACCACGTTTACCGGCCTCAGTAGTTCGTGTGTACGCGCTACCGAGGCTTCGTTCGCATTATTGCCTCCGCCATGGGTTGTCGTGTAAGTGTCCAAAGGTTCTTCGGAAGGCTGACCATCAGCCGAGCCCCGGCTGTCACCCCAGACGCCAGACAGGCTTCCACGCGTTCACGTTCCTCCATGATCAGTGATCAGCGTTCTTCACACGTCAGACGATCACTAGAGTCCACTAGCGAGTCTTTTAGAGGCCGTGCTAGTACCTCACTGGGTTCTGGATAGTCCGGATGTTCAACTGCCGAAGGCTGGGTTGCAAGCCATTGCTCGTGGATTTCACATTCACGCTGAAAGAGCTCGCGGTTCCTGCAACCTTCGTAGGCCAGCATTTGCCAGTCTTGGTACTTCTTAGAATCCAAACGCACATAGCCGCCACCTCGCGGCAAATCCCCATCTGGAATACACATCGCGATCGAGTCGTGTGCTGGTAGGTACACAGTTCGGTCGGACACGTTGGTCAACCGAATGCTCTGAGGTCGTCCACGTCGAAACCTCGTCACTGACGGGATTAACTTGTTCGTTCGACGAACCCACAGTACGTGTTTCTCCAGCCCGACGTGGCGCTTCGTTAGTCGATATTCTCGCCACTCGTGCGCTTGAATGTCCAAACGCTCGGGTGGCCCGGCGTTAACATGGGAGCCGTACGCTTCGCTGTCGATCAGGTTCTTGGTCTTGATCAGTGGGATTTGAACTTCGTGCGGTAATGGCGCCGCGCCGTGAAACAGGTCCAACCGGATCCCAGCTGGGATCATAAACTCGGCCCCGAGTACCACGTCGACGCCTGCACTATGCGCCATTACCCATCTCAAACTACACCATCTCCCATCCAAGCGTAATCTTGACGCCCGCTCGTCGCGTCGTAGACACCTTGCCAACGTTAATTCCTTGAATGTCAATGCGGCGTCCGTGATCGGGTACATCTCGGAGTCGCAACTTCTTGGCAAAGGCGTCAGTGATCACACTAACGTTCGCTCCTGCGTCGAGGAGGATCCTCGTTCGCTGGTCGATTGCCTTGCACCAGAGCTCTCATTCTGATCCGTCGGTCGAATTACTTGGCCGACCACCACCCCTGTCTCTCGCCAGGGTTCAACTTCATCATCTTGGAGTGACCCTTGGGTTCGTCTCGCGCTGAACTCGAAACCAAGCCGAACGAACACTCGCTGGTGCCATCATCAGCATCTGCACACTCCCTTCTCTCTCTACAACACCTCCACCGAGGATTCTTCTCCTCTCCTTTACATTTTCCGTCGTGTTCACACTTGTTACGTAATTATCAGGCCATTCACTCTGCCCCATGAAAGCAAAATACACTCTGCTTCGATTGAAGGCTCGATTAACAGTGGCAGCCCGATAGGGACCAACCCAGTTGTAGTTGGCGGGCTGCCTAGTTTAAATGACGTTCTTAAACGGCGGCCTTGAGCTCTGGCGAAAGTTTCTACATCGTGCCCTTAGTACGCACAAATTTGGCAAGGTCTTGGAAGTTGCGAAAAAGTTCGCATTGTCCAGCATCGTGGAGCTGCTTGCAGAACTTGCATCGCTTGTTACAGTAGTGGGCGGAGTGACGCATGCCACCGCACACCACGCATGGTCCGTACTGTGGGCGTCGGTTGTCGCGGCTGAAGTCACGTCGACCGCGTTGGTCCTGATTTAACCCACGGTGCAGCGGGGCTGCCGACGCTTTAGCGTCAGAGGAAGACGTTCGACTCAAAGAGTCACTAATACTAAGTTCCTTATTCAAAGGACACTTACAGCCCAAGACCAGGGCTCAAAGTTAATACCTTCACTTTTATGCTTCAAAACCAGAAGTGTTTTATTTACTATTATTGCGGCCAAACCGCCTAGGGGTAAATGTATCTCTTTAACTATCTAGCATAGTTAAACCTAATCAAATGCATAACATATGGCTTTCAGCCAACGTACTGAGAGACCTTGTTAACTCTCCAACTTATGTACTGAGAGTATGTTAAATCTCCAACCTATGTACGGAGAGTTTGTTAACTCTCCGAGTAATCCGTACCCCTGTGTGCTCCACACCATGTAGCCCCGTTACACTCTTCTTCACTAAGATGAGAACATTCCGTTCTCGAAACTTTCCTTAGCGAGGTCACGTCTTGACAAGACGACGGAGGTCACTAGACCTCACCTCTGCGTTCTGCAGCTCCACAGGCTGACAAACGCGTTCGCACCCTTGATGCCTGGCACTTCCACTCCGGCCCACGGACCAACGTCTCCAGCACGTCGCGCCGCCCCTGCCTCGTCGGTCCCAGACCCTCAACTGCGCTCCGCAACTGCTCCAAGAGCATTTTCGTCTCTTTCCGTGGCGGCGTGCCACCAAGGGTATCGCCGTCGACACGGTCAACGCTCCATGAGTCGTCAACAAGAAGAGAGCAAAGCTCAAAGCTCGTCAGAGCCGCGGGCGCCGCTCAGAGAAAACAATATTCTGTTCTCGGAACCTGAAGAGGGCGAAGTCGACTACGACGAACCCATGGGTAGTGAGGATTACTCCAACCCAACCTCTCCGAGGTCGCACACTGGTGCCGCGTCTTCTTCAGCTTCCTCTGTGAGGTCTAGCCGCTCGGCGGCGCGTTCTGAAACAAGAAGAGACCTGCGGACACCGCATCCGTTCTCTAAATGTTCGAATCCGATTCGCTCGCTGCGCGATGTGCCACCGCTATCGTCGCGGTATGACAAGGAATATCGATACGATCACAACGTCATCACGAATGTCCTGGACGAGGCCCAAGGCCGTCAGCTGTCTAGTGAGCAGCGCTCGCAGTCGTTCCGACCTGTGGTCCGACCACTTGTTCTAACGTCACGCCGTGACTACGGCTTTTAGCCGCGGAACCCTGCCGAAGCGGCCCGCCTCACGGCGCAGCGGCAGCTGAACACGTACACGTGTGGGCCTGCGGCCTCAACTGCTGATGAGCAAGTGCAGCGGCACCGGCTCCGAGAGCGATATCTGACTCCACAAGTCATAACTTCCCAGGAGTATCAGGCGCGCCTGCAAATGCAGCTCAACCGCCAACCGGTTCCCTCTATGCGAACCATTCCGGTTGTTCTCAACCCTGGGGAATCCCAGCGTGCTTATGAAGCACAATTCCGAAGCTGGGTGGAGAGAGCTCGACGGCTCCCCTCCTACAATGCTCTTCGAGAAAGTTTCTCTGGAACTGATATTCGTCTTGAGAGACGTTTGCGCTTAGACTTCGCTAAGTCGAAAGCACGTCGACAAACACTGGGACCCCATCCCCATCACCTCGAGGCGTCACCATCGCTCGCTCATGCTGCGAGCGCCGCTCATTCCTATGGGCCGGCTGCTACAGCCACTGGTCGGAGCTTGATCTCAGCCACTGACCTGTCATCCCCGCGCTCTAGCGGCGGGAAGCGCTCGGCGCCTGACGATGCGGTCGTACGCCGTAGCGGCGGGGCAGTGGGAGTGCCCGATTAAAAGCGTCGACGACGTCAGGGCAGTCCTGCTGGAGGTCAACCTCAAACCCCCAGGAGTTTTGCGAGTGAGGATAACCCCTCCATTTCACAAACTACTGCGTACGACCCTGGCGCCTGCGCCTCGCCACCAGGCATTCCACATGGAAGTGGAGCTCGCCGTGCTCGTCGAGCAGAGCAGGAGGAGGCCGAGCCTCAGCTGGATTCTCGCATCGCGAGTCGCAGCGACGTGTTCGCGGTGGAGCAGCGTGTGGGTTCTCTGAACCAGTATCTCCATGATACGACTGACTCTCTGAGTCGCCTTGCAGATGGTCTCGATGAGACGAACCACCGCGTGGACTGGTTTGAACAACCACAGTCGGTTCAGAACCGAGTCGCGGACCTTGAGCGTCAAGTCGCTCAGCTGCAAGGTCAGATCGACTTACTGTTGCGTTTTGTGGCCCCACCACCTGCTGTCGTTCAGCCTGCCGTGGCTCGGCCTCCCGCTGTTGCGCAGCCTGTCGTGGCCCAGCCACCATTGGCGCCAACGCCTCCGCGCTCACCTGAGCAGGGTCCTGATACGGCTTCAGTAAGCCAACGTAGAAGACTGGATGCGTGCGCACCTTCTTCGGAAGGTTAAGCGTATACGCTAGGCCCTTCTTGGCCACGACCTTGAACGGTCCTATAACCCGTGGTCTTAATTTTGTCTTAAAGACTGCAGACACTGCATGAGTAGGTAGTTTTTTTGCATTTAATAAAACTTGGTCTCCGACCTCAAACCTTTCTTCATTGCGTCTGCCTTTGGCATCTGCATGTTCTTTTTGCATGTCTTGGCTTTCAGCCATAGCGTCGCGTACTTGACGCATTACGCTCAGTCTCACAAAGACAAAGTCATTGACTTGCTTGCGAATCGCAACAGGGCTGACATCAGCTAGCCGCTCGGCTATCCCTCCCCGATCAAGCCCGAGGGTTCACCAAGCCGTTTACATAAAACGATGTGTAACCTGTCGAGGCGTGCACTGCATCATTTAATGCGAACTCAACGAGTGTGAGCATCTGGCTCCAGCGTTTTGGCGCCCCAGCGCATACGCTTCGGAGGATATCCTCCACAACGCGATTCACGCGTTCGGTTTGACCATCGGTCTGCGGATGGTCCGCTGTGGACATGTCCAAACGAGTGCCGAGCACTTGAAAGAGGGCCGTCCAGAATATTGCGGTGAAGCGCGGGTCTCGATCCGAGACAATTGCCTCAGGCAAGCCATGTTGGCGAAAGACTCGGTCTAAAAACAGCAAAGCTGTACCTTCACCATCTATGGTGTCCGGCACCGCCGCTAAGTGAGCCATCTTGCTCAATCGGTCTACAAAGATCACAATACTCGTTTTTCCTGCCTTATCCTTGGGAAGGCCAAATACAAAGTCCATACTCATGGACTGCCAACATCTCTTGGGGACAGGCAAACTCGCCAATAACGCTGCCGTGCTCGGCGCGGACTTCGTCCGTTGACACGTCTCACACGTGCGTACATAGGTGCCGACCCACTTATACATCTTGGGCCACCAGTACATCGTGCTCACCGAGCCGTAGGTCTTCTCCCGACCTAAGGGCCCGCCCACGGGCGTATCATGAACCTCATAGAGGATTCGATACTTGAGATCCTCATCGTGAGGAACAACTACACGAGGGTTATTCTCAGAGTCGATGCTGTAGTACAGCAGGCCGCCATCGAGCAAGTATCGATGCAGCCTCGCGCGTAAGCGCCCAGACAGTTCATTGTCAGAGTCTTTTAATTCTTCGCTCCCAAGAGCCCGTAGCAGCGCTACACACATGTCGTCTTGTGCATACGCTCCGCGTATCAAGTCGGGCACTGAAGACGTCACTGTCGTGACATGAGCTAACTCGTAGTCCGGCCTGCGCGAGAGCGCATCGGCCACTACATTAAGCCGCCCCGGCTTGTACTTCACCTCGAAGTTATATTTGGCAAAGAAGGAAAGCCATCTTGCCATTCTCTGAGAGAGATGAGGCGACTGTGTCGCAGTGCGTAACGACGCATGATCAGTAAAGATCACAAAAAGCTTAGAGCCTAGCAGATGTACCCTGAATTTGACTAGAGCATACTTCATTGCAAGTAGCTCTTTGTCATGAACTGGATAGTTCTTCTCTGCAGCTTTGAGCTGGCGAGACTCAAACGCACTCACGCAATCACGCGTTCACGCCCTTCGGCGTCTACTTGTAGTAAAGCACAACGGATTGCAAAATCGGAGGCGTCACAGACGACGCTAAACGGACTATCCGGGTCCGGTAGTGCAAGGATCGGAGCCTGGAGGAGGCTCTCCTTCACAGCCTCAAAGGCTCCGTCGTGCTCGACGTTCCAGCACCATGGTGCGTCCTTTTTAAGGAGATCTGATAATGGCCGAGCCATCTCCGCGTAGTTCGCGCTGTACTTGTGCAAGTAATTGGCTAAGCCTAGCCACTTGCGTAAGTCTTTTTGGTTCTTGGGAACCGGCCAGTCCACGATGGCCTTGACTTTGGCAGGATCTGCCCTCAACCCTCGCTTCCCAATGAAGCACCCGAGGAAAGGTATTTCCTCCGCGCCAAAGACGCACTTGTCCAAGTTGGCATACAACTTATTAGTGCGCATGCACTCGAGCACCGCTCGCAAGTGGCCAATGTGGTTTTCCACGTCTGACTTTCCGTGCTCAGCACGACTATGGACGAATATATCGTGAAAGTACGTTTGAGCGTACGCCCGGTGGGGCCTAAACAACTGCGTCACAAAACGATTGAACGTTGCTGGTGCGTTCGACAGCCCCTGGGGCATCACCAGCCACTCCCAGAGCATACCGCTCGGAGTACTCACCGCTCGGAGTACTCACCGCTGTCAGCGGAATGTCGCTCGCTCTCATGAGCAATTAGTAGTAGCCAACGACCAAGTCGAGCGCACTGTACAACGACAGCCTACCATGTTGTTCTGCAGAACGTCCTTGCGAGGAATCGGCGTTTGCGCCGGGATAGTGGCCGCATTTAGCTTGTAAAAAGCATGAACAATGCGCCACTTGCCGTTCGGCTTTCTGACACAGAACGTGGGTGTCGAGTGCGGAGACTTACTCTCACGCACCATCCCTGCCTCGTGCTTCGCACGGAAGAATGCGTCAATGACGTCACACGGCTCTTTCGGCAAAGGCCATTGCCTTGTTACGCAGTATTTGGTTTCAGGAACCAGGTCAATCTCATGACACACGCCTCGATCCGGAGGCAGGCCCGTCGGTGGGTCTTTCGAGACAGCGTCTCCATACTCCTTCACCACCGGGTAGAAAGGATCCGAAGGATCTTTGAGGATCGCCGATCCACTTCTTGCACTCAGCGCCTTCTTGGTGTCCTCTAGGACCGCGTCGTCCACGACGGATGAGGAGTTCAACTCCTCCTCAGGTCCCAGCAGGACCACCTCGGCTAGCTCGCCTGCCTTTAAGGCTTCGCCAAACACGGCAATGGAAATCTCGTCCAGCTCTAGCAGATCATCTACAGCGGGCAGAGTGTCAAGGCTGATATCGCCTTCTACCTTCCCCGTCACGCCGTTAGCGAGTGTATACAGCTGCTCACAGCAATCACGTGGAGCATCACCGCTCGACACGTTGGATACATCGTCCGACGTCGAAGACGTCACAGACACCCTGCGTCTTTTTATCCTCTCCCTCCGCGACCGAGCCCGGCCGGATGAGGGCGGTGTGGCGACATCTCCGTCACCACCACCGGGTGCAGCAGCACCATCACTCCTCGAAGAGGATACAGTGTCTCGCAAGACACTCGGCTAAAAGCCAAGAGGTTCTTGACCTTCACACAGTGAACTAGGTGTCACTTGACTGGGCCACGCCCATGATGCCTCGACTCGCAGTCGACCGCGACCCTCGGGTCACGCAGCGGTAGGTCATCGACCAGATTCGTACCACTCAGTGGATTACGCGCCACTCCGCGCTCGTCCTCACCAGGACCCAGCAGTTGGTCATTGACCTGACCTGCACCGCTCAGCGGATAACGTGCCGCACCACGTACGCCCTCAGGGCAAACAGCAACCTCGTTGCTAACAGTTTCGGACATACCAATGTCCAGCACTACGGCCGCCTCGGCCTCGTGCTCTCGCCAAAAGCGCTTCTGCTTCCTAGCAGAGGTGGGTTCATGACTCACCAAAGCTTCACTAGGAGCGGGGTGCGACGCAACCAGCGTTTTCGACTTCCAGTCGATCCATGGCTCATGGCGTTCCAGCCATGCCATGTCAAGAATGAGGTCATACCTCGCATCCAGGTCTAAGACCAAGCAGCGTTCCACGCTATCGAAGTTCTCAAACCTCGCTCCAAGGTCGACAGAGACCTTCGAGACAGATACCAGTGTCCCCGTCGCGAGACGGACAGAGATCGTATCTCTCGTTGGCACTTCCAGTGCTTCAGCATACAGCTGACTCCCTTCTAGGGCGGAGCGACGGGCGTAGTTGACCGAGGCTCCCGAGTTTATCAAGACTCTCCATGGATTTGCAAAGCCCTTCACGTTCGCTTGAACGACCAGCAAGCCCGGCTTGCACACACTCTTCTCGTAAGAGAGGTCAGCTCTCTTCGGGGCGGAGCCCCGTTGCCCTCTACCTCTTCGAGGCACAACAGATCTCAGTTCTTCCCCAGTAGGCCGCCTCACGCCTACTGGGAGCTGCCGTTTCCCAGCGATGACCCGGAGGGTTGGCTCGCCGGAGCCTCGCGCTTCTTGCACAGAGGGCAATAGGCCCTCAAGTGCTTAGTGCTATTGCACACAAAGCATCGGCGGATGCCAACACGCTGCTCCGCAGCAAGAAGCTCGCTTCTTCATCTTCCGCATAGCTAGTTACTTTGCAGTGGATGCGCAGCTCATGCCGTGGATTTGCTGCTGAAAGGTGTGATGAATATCCAGTTCCTTTAGTCTGTGCTTGGTAAGCCAGATAGCTGACAAAGTTCGTCAAGAAACGACGTGCCTTGCTTAATCGTTTTAGCAAGACACAAGTAGCTTTCTTGCAGCGCTACAGCACTAGCCCCTCGACAAGGAAGCTTCAATGACAATGATCTTGACAATGCGTTGGAATACGATGCTGCACCTCCGGATCTTGACAACGAGATATTTCAAAGGAACATCGCAGTCATGTTCTACTCAGCGAACACACCATTCCGTCGAATTGACAGCCCTGCGTTTCGAAAGGCTCTTCTGCAAGGTAGACCGGATCATCTCAAGCTACCGACTCGTGCTTTGCTTTTAGAGGCATGGCTCAAGCGAATTTACGCTGACGAAAGAGAGGGCATAGTAGTAGTTTGGAAAAGCGAGGAGATTCCTTATCGAGATGGAGACGGATGGCTGAACCAATATTGCTGGTGAACACAACGTAAACTTCCCCATCGTTGTGGAGACGGATGGCTGGACCATTATTGCTGGTGAACACACCGTAAACTTTATTTTATATAGGGGCTAAGTCGCGCCACCTACTATTTAAGACAGTGGAAATCGACGAAACGGCAGAGTTTATCGCCAAGCTGAATTTGAACGTGATTGACGAGGCTGAAAATCATTTTGGTAGCGGAGAATTGTAGCCGTCACTACGGACAAACCGAATGCAATGAGGGCTGCCATGGACACTTTGGAGACAAAGCGATTCGAGTTACTTTGCAGTGGATGTGGATTTCATGCCGTGGGTTTGCTGCTGAAAGGTGGGATGAATATCCAGTTCCTTAAGGCTGTGCTTGGTAAAGCCAGATCGCTGACAAAGCTCGTCAAGAAATGGCGTGCCTTGCTTAAGCGTTTTCGCAAGACACAAGTAGCTTTCTCGCAGCGCTACCGCACTAGCTACCGGTGATCCCTAACGACGCCTGTTGTCACGCGCTGGCACTCGTGCAATTCCTGCACGGTAAATTCCTTTCACAACATTGTAGCCTTCGAAGTGATTACTGCTCACTCTCACTCATCTTAGCACCATTTGAAAAATTGATCTGAGATCCGATCTACACCGGCGTTGGTGGTGTACTCCACAACGTTCAAATTGAAATACTGGCATACATACAATATCGATGGAGCTTCATTCACACGGATGCCATGGGGGTGGCATTACCGTCACCACCGTCCTCCTGCTCGAAGAAATTACCTTCACCGTCGTCTTATACAGAATCGGAAGACATGTATTCCCGCGCCTGTCCAGTTAATCGATCGATCACCGCTTCATTGATGCGGTGCACGATTGGGTTTGTGGTCGTGAGGGTCGTACGGCTAGCGAAGTACTCCTCGGTAGCAACGTCGGGGTTGTTAATCTCGCCATAACCGCCAGGACGAATTTCGTGGTCCTTGTCCTCAGGCACAGGTGAATTCTCAATCGGCATATCGCGCGGGATCTTCAACAATCGCTTCCTAGGGAAGGGTTAATATTATGCACCCCCCCCCCCCCTCCCGACTTGCAGCAGAAACTCGGAGAATGCAGCCATTTTCTCAGCGCGGTCTGTTGTATCACCGGTGGGCTCTCGCATGTTTCCCGTAAGACGGAACGTCTAGAATTGGGGACACAACCTATGCAAGCGTCAACTATCTCGACGGTGACAGTTCCGGCAGCACTGATAACAGAGAGGAGGAGGATGGAGGAGCAGGACGTCACTCGGTATCAGGTGTTTGTGGTGCAGAGGAGGAGGTGAGAAGTGACGTCGGGCTTGTGGATGTGAATTCGCCGGAGGTTTGGCAAGGCAGCTCGGGAACCTGGCACGCATATTTCGCTCTATATTGCCCGAGAACGATGTAGGTGCTTCTGGTCAAGAAAACGAGGTCGCGAGCGGAGATGAACAAGCGTCTGACAAGGGCTACAAAGTGCAAAGACGACTCGCAAATGGTGCCGGAAACAATGGACCGTTATCAGCGCACGTACATCTGTACGCACGGTTGGAAGAAGCGCAAATCGCGTAGCGAAGGTAGACGTCTCAGACAGCACATTCGTCTCACGAATTGCCTTTTCGGCTCATTGTGCAGTGGAATTTGGCTCGCGGTGAGCTTCCCGTGAAGAACGGTAATTACTCACACAATCACAGGGTTTCTGTCATTGCGTATGCTACGTATCCCACGTCTAGGTGCGTCGCAGATCCATTGGTTGGTGCCCATGTGGACGGAATGCTAGCAGTTGGTGCAAAGCGGTCGCGCATCTACGACTACCTTCTAGATCACGATGAAAACGTAATCCAGGCCGACGTTGACAACTTAGTGCGCAGCTACTCATCTTCCGTTTCGACATTGGACGACGCCACCGCTCGCGAAATCGCACGTTTCGCAGCGGCAGATCCAGAGAATGTGTCGTCCGTTGCTGAGACGGATGTATGAGAAAGCGGAGATTGCTATGAGACGCGTGTACGGTCCATTTAGCGAGCATTTTTTGGTCGACTGCAGCCACAAGACGAACAGGTTGGTTTTCTAAATTTATAATATCAATCCTGGATTCCTGCAGGATTAAACATGATTTTTTCTTCTGATACAACTATCCGTTGTTGACGTTCATGGCGATGAACGAGTTTAGAGAAGGAGCCGTGCTGCAACAATCTTTGATCGAGGCGAACGGGAACTGGCACATGGAGCGAGCCATCTCTCATTTTAAGCGACTGCATCATACACGTATAAAATCACTACGTGTTATTAACAGTGACAAAGCCCTCAACGAGATTCGAGCTCCGGATTCCACCTTTCCCGACGCTCGCGTCTTAATTTGTCACTTTCACGTGAAAAGGTAAGTGAAAGAGATGCGTGCTAAGCCCCAGTTCGGAACGTTGTCGGCGGAAGATGCGAGCCATATAGACGGAGCGGTAATCAAATGGTGTACGCATTTTCCAAAGAAAAGTATAAGGACGCTCATGATTCGCTCAAGGGAATCTGTGATCGCTGTGGAATGGACTTTTTTGCGTATTTGAAAAGCACTGGGACGCTTGTCAGGATCGTTGGGTGTTATATCTACGGCCTACGCTTCTTCACTTTAAAAACCACACGAATAACCGCCTGGAGAGCTTTTTTGGGAAGCCAAAGAAGCGTGTAGACGGATCTATGAGCATGGATCAGTGTATTAGGTATCTGGTTTCGTTTTATCTTCGAAAAGAGAACGATTACCAGTATCGCGTATCTCGCATTGGTCAATTTGTGAACGGCAAATACGATGAAGAGATGGGTAACGTTCTGAGCTTCACATCTCATTATGTGGCTCGACAAATACTGCAGCAATGGACAAGGCTTTGATGTACCAGCACGTCATTGACAAGGCTGATGCTTTGTTGGTCATTGTACGCGGCATCTTTTCGGAACACAAACTACATCTGGGCACTTGGTTCTGGGATAGTGAGTTCGCTAGTTTCATGTGCCTACCATGCCGTCACGTCATTGGCTATCGCAAGAAAGATGCCGTATCTGGAACACTAATTTCGTGGAATCGTATTGACGACAGGTATGTGCTAGGTTCCGATGTTGCTGTTGGTTTCTCAGTATTTTATAAAAAACAATATTTGTCCAGGATTCATTAATATGATATTGAATATTGTTTCTAAGTTGTGCTTGCTGAATGAATACATAGGTGGACTACAGCAAGCCGCCATTTAAAGAAGGTCAAACAATTCACTTACGAAAGGTTTTCAGTCGAATCATAAGGCATCCCGCATCTGCACAAAGGGTGCGAACGCATTCGGACAGGTATCGAGAGGCAGTACGTGCGACTTATTTGATCGCAAATGAACTGGCAGACGTTGAAAACAATGACGAATCTAGCGAGATGCTACGGTTTGTTACAGTGGAGATATGTTCGTCAGCGGAAAAATGGGTGAAACGGATATTGTCATGCAAGAAATGGAACATGCAGATGAAGTAGCGACTCAAAGTTCAATTCAAGACAGCAATGATTACGTGAAACGAGAATTTAATAGGTATCAGTGAAGACGAGGAAATCGACGATGACGATGAAGTGGAGAACGTATCATTTGGAGAAAATTGTGGAGTTTAGATATAGTTGAATCTGAAAGCGAAAAAGGTTGGAGCACCCAGAATATTGAAGAAGAAGATGCTTGCAGATGAAACAACCGACCGGAAGTGGTATGAAGCGGCTGAAGAAGGCAGAAAAAAACTGGTGATGTAACGCTGACGGCGCTGTGTAACGCACAGGATCGAGAGCAGCCTGAACTAGTAGAAACGGAGAGGTGATTATCTGGTGTTCTTGTCAAGTATGGAGACCTTGAAAAGAAGAAGCCTACACTCAAAGTTTTAAAAAATCCTGTAGTGACCCAGAATCCATTCTACATTCTTCCTGCAAAGCTTCTCGATGCATGTACGAAGCTACTCCCTGTTGGTAACACCGCGGCTGATGCAATTGCAATTGACAACTCTCACCAAAGTCAGTCTCAAAGTGTTTCTAGCACTGAAGGTCAAGGAAAAGTGGAGACTTTGATCATCAAAGACGTGGATACTTCTCACGTAAACATATCGAGAGTTTTATGAGAGTCCAGAATATGAAGACTCAGGTACAGCTTGGTCTAGACATGCACAAGTGGATTAAGCAGGATGGACTACCAGCACTAAATACCGAATACCACGATCTAGCGATGAAAGCAGCTGAAGCCGTGGTTAAGGCCTACCCACACAAACACATAGAGACTCTCCTTAACTACCCGTGCCGTATTCATCACCTTCAGCGCGACGTCTGCATCCTCTGGACCAACCACCGATGATTCGTTCGCAAATTTAGAGGCACACAAGACCGGGACAGCTTCGTCGCGACTGGTGACTCCATCGAATCCAGTGCTGTTACTTGTCGCTTTTGTTGTCACCCTAGACTTGAAACGAACACTCGTTGGCGTATGTATAACATTTACCGAGCTCAGCAGTTCGTGTGCACGCGCTATCGAGGCTTCGTTTGCATTATTGCTTCCGCCGTGAACTGTCGTGTAAGTGTCCAAAGGTTCTTCGCAAAAATGACCACTTTCTGAGTCCTCGGCTGTCACCCCAGACGCCAGACAGGCCTCCACTCGTTCACGCTCCTCCATGATCATTGCCCAGCACATGTCAGACGATCACTAGAGTCCTTTAGCGAGTCTTCAAGAGGCCTTGCTAGCATCCAACCGGGCTCTGGATAGTCTGGTCGCTCGACTGTCGAAGGCTGAGCCGCAAGCCATGGCTCGTAGATTTACACTCACACTGACACAGCTCGCGGTCTCTGCACCTTACATAGGCCAGCACTTGCCAGTCTTGGTACTTCTTGAAATCCAGACGCACATAGCCGTCACCTCGCGGCAAATCCCCATCTGGAATACACATCGCGATCGAGTCGTGTGCTGGTAGGTACACGGTTTGGTCGGACACATTGGTCAATCGAATGCTCGGAGGCCGTCCACGTCGAAACCTCGCCCCTGACGGGATTAGCTTGTCCGTTTGACGAACTCACAGTATGTGTTCTTCTAGCCCGACTTGACGCTTCCCTAGTCGATATTCTCGCCACTCGTGCGCTTGAATGTTTAAGCGCTCAGGTGGCCTGGCTTTAACATGGGAGCCGTACTCTTCGCCGTCGATCATGTTTTTGGTCTTGATCAGTTGTATTTGAACTTCGTGCGGCAATTGTGCTGCGCCGTTAAAAAATGTCCAACCGGATCCTAGCTGGGTTCAAAAGTCGGTCCCGAGTACCATGTCGACGATCGCACTGTGTGCTATGGCCCGCATCTTAAATTCGTACACCATCTCCCATTCGAGCGTAATCTTGACGCACGCTCGTCGCGTCGTAGACACCTTGCCTTCGCTGATTCCTTATATGTCAATACGGCGTCCGTGATCGGGTACAAATCAGAGCCGCAGATTCTTAGCAAAGGCGTCAGTGATCACACTAACGTTCGCTCCCGTGTCGAGGAGAATCGTCGTCCGCTTGTCATTTACAGCGCCTTGCATCAGAGCTCTCATTCTGGTCCGTCGGTCGAATTTCTTGGCCAACCACCACCCCTGTCTCTCGCCAGGGTTCAGCTTCGTCATCTTGGAGTGACCCTTGGGTTCGTCTCGCGCTGCACGCGAAACCACGCCGAACGAACACTCGCGGGTGCCCTCAGCAGCATCAGCACACTCCACGATTTCTCCAACACATCCACAGAGAGTTCTACTCCTCTCCTCTTCATTTTCCGTCGCGTTCACACTTGTTACGTAATTATCAGGCCATCCACTCTGCCCAATGAAAGCAAAGATACACTCTGCTTCCATTGAAAGCTCGGCTAACTGTGGCAGCCCGATAGGGATCAATCCAGTTGTAGTTGGCGGACGGCCTAGTTTAAATGGCGCTCTGACGACGGCCTAGAGATCTGGTGGGAGTTCCTCCTCTGAGCCTTTAGTACGCACAAATTTGGCAAGGTCTTGGAAGTTGCGGAAATGTTCGCATTGTCCAGCATCGTGGAGCTGTTTGCAGAACTGGCATCGCTTGTTACACTAATGGGTGGAGTGCCTCATGCCACTGCACACCGCGCATGGTCCGTATTGTGGGCGTCTGTTGTCGCGGTTGAAGTCGCGCCGATCGCGTTGGTCCTGATTGAACCCACGGTCACCAACTCGGCGATCTTGATTGAAGCCATTCTCGCAATCAGGCGCGTTTCCACGCGTCTCATGGTTGTCTGAAGATGCGTAGGTGCCTTCAGCGGATGCACGACGCTCATTTTCGTTAGCCGCGGCGGGTGTCGGTCATTTTAATCCAATGAGAAATCACCATCAATATCATCGGGCTGAAAGTCGTTGTACGCGTCTTGGACATCGCTGTAAGCGTTCGGATCTTTATTTGCAAACTCGGTGACCCCCTGAGCAGCTTCACTATCATCTAATTCAGCTAGTAAGCTATCCACTGTGGATTTAATCACCTGTGGTTAATTTTGGTTGTCATCGCGGCGACGGTCATCACGCTGATTGTTGCGGGCGTACTCATCGTCGCGTCGCGCATCATGACGCTTGGTGTATCGATACTCACTGTCAGGCTTGACCATTCTCTCCTTGCCGTTGAGAGCATCTTCGATGATCTCTTCGAGCTCGCGAATGTCGGTGACTCGAGCGTGGTAATGACTCTCCGCCAACTTGTCATCATCGCACGTTTCCAGGAACCGCTGTACGTGTTCTTTCGCGTCGCGACCACTCTTCTCAATGTGTAGACGAACGATCCGAGCGTAGTCATTAAACCTGTTTATGTAGTCCTACAGATGTTCGTTACATTTCCAATTTGCGGAGAAGTAACGGGACAGTGCCGTCTGCGCGAACTGCGAGCAGTAATAGCGGATGAACAACAGCTTCCACTTGCGCTTCGTCTTTTTCGGAAGTTGACGAAACCAATGAATGGATCCATGCCGGAGACTTAGCTCAAATGGAATGTACCATTTGTTGGGTTTCAGTCATTTCACAGACGAACCCACGGAGCCACTGCATACAGATCTCGTTCTTGTTGCGAGATCCTGAGAACGGCTTGATGCGATCCAATGGTCGGTGCTATGCCATTTCAATCCTCGTTGTCGGGTCTATGTCGTTCAGCGTCGCTAGGTCGCTCATTTGACGCATCCACTCGACTTGAGGATCTTCCTCATCGAATGTCCGCACCACAATGTCATCGTCACTTGACGAACCATCGCTGTCAACTTGGCGACGTCCGGCACAGCCTTTGGAAACTCGCGCACAGCCGCGGCGACCGAACAAACTCTCGTTACCAGCATACACACGTTGCATACGGCCCTCCGAAAGTGCGTAACCATGTGCGAGACTTGAAAGTACGATGAAGCTTCGGTTGTGCCAAAGTCACCTCGCTCAGCTCGACGCCTGGTCGGAGGAGTACGGTCGTGTCGTTGGGGTTCTGCGGAAGCGGAATCGTGGACGGATCTTCATCTTGAACGATCGATCGACTCACAGGCTGCTTTCCCGCGTTGATGCCGACAGCGCCAAACGCCTTCCGAATCTTCCGCTCCCATTTCTGGAGAGCAGCTCCGGCTTCATAAGGACTCCAATCTTGGAGCGACATCGTCGATGGGTACGTCTCATTCTCGAGTCCAGCGACAACAGTAGCGAAACTGAATCATCGGCAACTTGACTAGTTGACACTGAGTTGACTGGGTATTCAAGTTCCTGGGCAAGCGCAGGCCAGTCGGCCTTTCTCTTGGGAATGGGCTTGAACAGCTGCATCCACTCATCATTCTGCATCAGCGCTTGTACGCGGTCGAAAATGCGCCTGGCGGCTGGTGTATTACTGTTGATAGGTGGGCGACGTGCGTTCAGCAATGCTGAATGCTCTGCACTCGCCACCGAATATTTAGAATCCTCGGTCCCATCGTCATAGTCTTCATAGACCGGTTCTGGCCCCACAACGTCATCTAGCTCGTCAGCAAGGTTCCTCGAAAGGTACCTGGTCGCCTCGCTCAGGCTGACGATAGCGTGGTCGTTTCCGGTGTCGCTGCGCCTGGCTCTGGAGCCGGCGTCTTGTCTTCGTAATTGTCATAATAGTGGGCTTCAGGACCGCTGTCCGCCCCTTCGTCAAAGCTCACCGAAAACTAGGTGGCGGCTGCAAAGCGTGCAGCCGGGTTTGAACTCTCGTTGCGAGCTCCGCCAGACTTGGCAGGCGTAGCTGGTACCGTCGGTTGCCCTTTCGCTATGTTTTTGTTTTCGATTTCTTGTTCTTCTTAGCGTGACATCCGCTGCTTCGGCTGCGGGAAGATGGGTCACTTCAAGCGCGACTGTCCTGCGGAAAGACGCCGCAGACGGTCCTTCCTCAAGCCCGTCCTCAAGGGTCGCTGGCAGAAGCCATGATCCCGGCGACAGGGGAACACCGGGAACCAGTAGGGGCAAAAAGAACGAATTCTTCGTGATGGGTGCGCGGGTGGCGCGTACCACGCAGACTTAGCCCCTAAGAGTCTTCGCACTCTCGAATCGGCGAAGAGCAGCGGCGGGTTGCTCGTAGTACACGGATGTGTACGGGGATACGATCATCCCTTTAAAATCTTTATCGATTCTGGGGCGTCGAAGAATTTCGCACGCCGCCAGACGGTTGCTCGCAACAGCAACAAGTTGTCCGATGCTTTGAGAAAGCAAGGACAACGGGACGGTGTCAGTGCGACTGGCCGACGGTAAGGTCGTCACTGTCCCCAACGTCCCAGTGGATCTGGCCGTCAAGTTTGAAGACTTTGACAGCCTCGAACAGTTCACTGTTCTCGATATGGATCCATATGATATGATCCTGGGCATGCCCTGGTTTGAGAAGCACGAGCCCTGGATCGACTGGCGAGGCAAGGCAATCGGTGCCAGCCTCCCTACGCAGTCCGACATAGCATTGGTGAGTCATGTTCCCACCTCTGTCAGGACCCGGGGCGCCCGCAAGGGCTGCCAGGGTACCAAAGCATCCGGCAGATGCTTGGGAGTCGTCGACGTATCTGACGACTCCGAGGATGTTTTGATGGTGGCAGCGCCCAGAAGAGGCGCTGGCCTAGTGGGTAACTTAGGTCCACAGGCGGGTAACTTAGTTCCGCAAACAGCTGCAGCTGTCCCGAACACCGAGAACAGCGTGTTCAGAGTGGGTAACAGAGTTCCACTCACGGTCGCCCAGACCTTAACTGAAGAGGAAGACGTCGGATACGCTTCCTGCGTGGGTAACACAGTGCCACACGCGGTCGCCCAGACCTTAACTGAAGAGGAAGGCGTAGAACACGCTTCCTGTGTGGGTAACACAGTGCCACACACGGTCGCCCAGACCTTAACTGAAGAGGAAGGCGTCGAGCACGCTTCCTGTGTGGGTACCACGACACCACACGAGGCCACGAGTGCCTCGGATGCCGTAGCGCCGACATCCCTAGATGTGGTCAGCACAGCTCGACGTCACGGTCGCCGTCGTCAACGATGCCGCCGCCTCAAGTCGGATCCGAACTTCGTTCCGATCGACGTCGCTTCAAGCGACTCGGAGCTCAGGGCCCGGGCTCCTCCGACAAGGCCGGTGGAAGAGTGCTATCACATCTTCGATGGCGAGACCGGTATACCCGTCAAGGAATCTGGTGTCCACTTGGCAGAGGTTGCAGAGATACTGAACTTAGAGGAAATGACGGCTGAGTCTTTCCTGACCAATCTCAAGGCTGGCGAGATTGCTGAGATGGTACTCATGGGACCTGAGTCCACTCGGGAGGAGCTAAACCCCTCCTCTGTCTTGGACGAGAACGTCCTGGAAGACCTGAACAAGCAGCGTCAGACGCGCTTGGGTTCTGAGATCCTGAAGAACTCCAAGGATCCGGTGTATACTTTGGTGACGAAGTATGCGGACGTGGTGATCAAACACCCACCGACCCAACTCCCACCGGATCGAGGCGTACGGCACGAGATCAATCTCGTGCCTGACACAAAGTATTGTGTCACGAGGAAATGGCCTCTCCCGCGCGAACAGTGCGAGGTCATTGATGCCTTCTTCGCCGCGAAAGCGAAGGCAGGCATGGTGCGGGAGTCGAAATCCCCGCACTCGACGCCGACTTTCTCCGTTCGGAAGCCGAGCGGAAAGTGGCGTCTGGTTCACGCTTATAACAAGCTGAACAATGCAACGGTGCCGGTCCAAACAGCAATCCCACGAAAGGATGTGCTGTTGAACAACATGGCCGGAAGCGTATTGTACAGTGCGCTGGATTTGGTAGACGGATACTACCAAATCCTGATGCGAGAGAGCGACATCCCGCTCACCGCGGTAAGCACTCCAAGCGGCATGCTTTGGGAGTGGCTCGTCATGCCGCAGGGCTTGTCTAACGCCCCGGCGACGCTCAATCGCCTGGTGTCTCAATTGTTCCGCCCATTGCGTACCTTCGTACAGACGTACTTCGACAACATTTTCGTCCATAGCCGTGCCGAAGGAGATAAGACGGCCATGAAGGTGCATCTAGGACACCTCCGTCGAGTATTGGACGTGATGCGAGCGAACAAGCTCTACGCCAACATCGACAAGTGCGTTTTCGCGTCGCCAGAGATTAAAGTTCTCGGTTGCTTTGCAAGCAACGTGGGCGCTGGGGCTGGCCCAGAAAAGGTCAAGGCCATAGCAGCATGGCCAACGGCTCGATCACAGAAGGATCTTTGACAGTGCGCAGGGTACGCGGGATTTGCTAAGCCCTGGTCGGGCCCCCTTTAGAAGGACGGCGACTGGCACTGGGAGCAAGAGCACCAGGATGCCTTTGCCAGCATCAAGGCCAGTCGCCAAGAAGCTCCTAGCCTGGCCCTTCCCGACTAGACGAAGCCGTGTAACGTCGTCTGCGATGCCTCCGATTACGCCATCAGGTGTGCATTGCTGCAGGCCGACACGGCTGGACATGAACGAGTCATCTCGTTCCAGTCCAGGCAGCTCAAAGCCGCCGAACGGAACTACCCTGTCCAGGACAAGGAGCTCCTGGCAGTAAAATATGCCCTTGTGAAGTTTCGTGTTCACCTTCTGGGCTCCCGGCTCTTCGTGATCTACACAGACCGCGCATCCTTGAGGACAGCGACCAATTCGCCTCACCTGTCCCAAAGGATGGCGAGGTAGCTGTCTTTCTTCGCGGAGTACAACTTCCGCGTCGAGTACAAGCCGGGCAAGCTCAACGTGCTTGCGGACGCCCTCTCTCGGCGTCCTGGCTACGAGCTGGCCCATATCACACGGGTGACAACGGATCTATATAATCGGATACGCATGACGTATCGGGACGATGAGGCTGTCGCGCCTATCGTCAAGTTCCTCACGGCAGGAACGAGCGCAAAGTCCGACTGGCTTTCGTCGCGACAGCGCTCACGGCTTCATCGATATGAGTTGAAGGATGGCCTCCTCTATTACCGGGTGGAGCCCAATGAACCTCCACGGGTCTTCGTACCCAACGCCGAGGATCTGAAGTATGATATCCTCACGGAGGCGCACGACGCGCCCTCCAGTGGCCACTTGGGCCGCGAGAAGACCTTTCTGTTGGTCTCTCAGGCCTTCTGGTGGACCCACATGTACAAGTGGGTCGCTCGATACGTGAAGACATGTGAAACATGTCAGCGGGTCAGACCCGCAGGGCACTCTTCGGCTCCACTACAGAGCCTGCCTGTACCGGCTGACTGTTGGAAGTCGATGAGCCTTGACTTTATCTTTGGGCTTCCCGCCGACGGACACGGCAACACCGGAATTTAGGTGTTCGTGTGTCGGCTGAGCAAGATGTACGATCTTGCTCCGGTTCCCGTCACTGTTACGGGCGAACAAACCGCCAGGTTGTTCGTTGATGTCGTGTTCCGCTATCACGGTCTCCCGGAGGCGATTGTCTCGGACCTAGACCCGCGGTTCACGGCTGCGTTTTGGAAAACGCTGTTCCCTTTGTTGAGAGCTCGTCTGCAGATTTCCACTGCGGACCATCCGCAGACAGACGGCCAGACAGAGCGCGTCAATCGAGTGCTCGAGGACACTCTGCGCATTGTGTGCGCGGCAGCACCACATACGTGGTCGACGCAGCTTCCACTTGTTGGGTTTGCGCTCAACAACGCGGAGCACGCGTCCACGGGGATCAAGCAGTTCTACTAGAACGGCTTCCGTCACTCCAGAGTTCCACTCACCCGTCGAGGAGACACTGACTCCTCTATTCTAAGAGGGGGGGAGGCTTGGAAAGCCCTTTCCTCCCAGGTTTTGGATGTGAGACCAGTTTCGCTGCGCCAACAAGTGGAAGCCTTTATGGATACCAAGCTGAGCGTTGTCAGCAGGGTCCGCGATGCCATGGCAGCGGCCCAAGATAAACAAAAGGAGTACTCAGACAAACATGGAAGACGAAACTTAAATATATTTAAGGTGGGGGACTTAGTGTTGCTAGACACGAGAAGCCTATCTTTTGACACTGTCAGCTCTGTCGGCAGCAACACGCTGAAGCACCGCTTCATCGGACCATTGGCAGACCTGGCCAGACATGGTGCGTCGTACACCATCGACCTGCCAAAGTCAATGACGACGCACCCGACGTTCTATGTGGGACGTCTTAAGCGGTACTTTGACCCGCAGGGGGCTGCTGACTCGCAGACCCCCCTTGACCCAGCTCCTCGAAGCGAGGGCCGGTCGCAGACGTCGTCGAGGGCGTCGGAGCAGGCACCCAAGCCTCGGTCGGAACGGAAAGTCTGCGGTCAAGACCGTACAGCGGAGGGGCTCCGTACGAACGGACCCCGGCGCCATACGCCGAGTACGCTGAGTACGCCGGGTACGCACCATACGCGTACGTCTGGGAGTGTGCCGCAGGCAAATCCGGACGTGGCAGCAGAGCCTCGATACGTCGGAACATGCGGAAGGCCTCGTCAAGATCGGACGAAGAGGCCCGCCTGTCCACCCGCAGATGTAGGCTCGTGACATCACGTTTTAACAGTCCAGGCGGCCCGCAAGACGAGCGAGCTCGCCCTGATTCCCGGCCTGGGCGGCAGCATCACCGCTAGTCCCAAGGCCAAGTGCAATCTCAAGCACGAGGACACGTTGACGGAGGCGGTCAACCTCAGGGCCCTGTGTCGGACCCGCAGTCGTAGCACTCGGACGAGAGTGGCGTTCAGGAAGCGCCGAGTACTCGTACTCGTACGAGGGCACCTCCGCCCCTGCTTGACCGGAATGGAGAAGTCCACTTCCACGTGGAGCGGATCCTCCAGGAGCAACGGCGTCGCGGTAAGCGACAGCTTCTCGTGAAGTCGACGGGCTATGCCCACTCCGAGAACTCGTAGGAGCCGATTGAACGGCTCCTGATTGATTGCCCGAAGGCTGTCGCAATCTGGGAACAGAAGCGGCGGCAGCTTCATAAGTAGTCCGGGGCTTCTTGCCCGAACGAGGTACGGACGTTGAATACACTCCGTACCCGCGCTCATCGTGAGCGCTGGAAGCCGCACGCTTCAGGATGTCCCTTGGAAGCATGAGCTTGCTGACCAAGTGGGCGAAGATCACGCTGGTCCAGGATGCGGGACAACAGCTGATCTTCATGGAGCTCCCGCAACTCCGTGGGTGAGTACTTGAGTGACTTCACCCTAGCCCAGAACATGTCCTCACAAGAACTCCAAGTGGGGAAGTTGTCGGGCAGAAGCCAGGGGTAGCCCCAAAGAGGGTAGAGACCACCCCGGTTCTCTGGCTTCTTGCGACAAGTCGTAAAGTCCTTAAGAGGGACACGGTGTGGCGCGAGAAGCACACACCGAACCGCCTCCAAATTGTCAACAAACAACTGTTCCTTCTGAACAAGAGTACGCTCGTAGATGCCCCTAGATATGTGGCCACCAACAAGGCAACGAGGAGCGACGAGGAGCTCCAGGAAGAGGTCAGTCCCAGAGCTCTCCTCGGGAGGCCAATACCCTCTTGAGTTGATGGCAGCTCCCTGGCTGACGGGTGCCACCACCGAACCCCCACGCACACGCTGGGCAGCTTTGAAGTACTGCAGCTGCTGATCGAGGTCATTCGTTATCTCCCCGGGCTCCGAAATAACACCCTCCTCATCTTCCTCCTCTCTCTCGTCCTCTTCATCCGAGGAGTCGAAGAGGCCCCGATGGGAGTACCGAGTCTTCTTCTCCTCGCGGAGTGGAGACTTCGAAGCCGTACGCTTATAAGAGGGTTTGGCGCCTTCGGCTTTAGCGGCCTTAGCACGCGCAAGATCATCGGCAAGCGAGAGACGTTTGCAAAAAGCCCTTCCTCATCTCCACCAGCTTTGGGAGTGCCCTTATCCTTGACGGCCGGACTCTCAGAGCGCACATACGTTCTGGGGCCGTGATCACCTTAATCACTAGCGAGCGACGGCACGCTGTCATCCTTGTCTCACTGGGCACTGGGCTGTGCCCTCCCACAGAGCCCGCAGGAACATCGTGCGTGCTCTCGGACTCGGCTTCGTCCTCACTGCCAGAGTTGAACTCACGTTCTACGAACCGAGGGTTCGGACGGTTGTCTGGAGAGGCCGAGGGCGACGGGCTGCGGCGCTCGCTTGCCCACAGCCACGTCACCCGATGAACCGATCGCCTGGGAGGCCACCTGAGTAGCCTCCTGAAGTGCCGAGCCTTTGCCGTGAGGCTTAGTGCTCTTGGCTTCGCCTTTCCGGCAGCAGCCTTGGAGCGTGTCTTACCACCACTCCTTGGCGGTGCCACGAGGCATGGAGAACGGTCGAAGTGGAGACCTTGAAGAAGAGCGCACAGACTGCTGCTCTAGGCTCTAACTGTAAAGTCAACTTTGAGAATGAGAGTTTGTGACGAACACCGCTTCATTCTGATTGGTCGGTAAACCGAACCTAAGTGGGGGAGGATGTAACGGGGTACGTAGCCCTAAGTGTACCCTGGTTACATGAAATGTGACACTTCACACTTCAGAAGTATGACACGTCATACTTCGGGATATTTGGTACAAAGTACCGAGGTCGTTCAAAGCCAACCATTGGTTTAACGACATTGCATGTCTATAGGCGACTTATACTTTGCATAAAACCCAAGGCTATAATTAACCGATAAAAATTCTCAGTTTACGTTCTACCTGTAATTAGGGGGCTCGGTTCCCTTCTCAAACATAGTCGACGCAGCTACCAGCTTGTTCACTTTTGACCTCAAAACTCCGCGAAGAGAACCTACCGTGGTGCCCAAAGTGCAACTTTAACGCCTTTCCCGACATTCCGATAGGCCCTCTCAACCAGTAAAGCAAACACAGAGTTTCCTCTATCTAAAAAGGGAAGAGGGTGGGAAGGGCCCATTCCGTCTCAGGC
>NW_003303698.1:228656-262795 GCF_000142945.1 Phytophthora infestans T30-4 | reverse complement strand
CTGTGAGCTGCCGTTCACTGAGAGTTTGTAAACTCTCGGAAGCTAACTTTGTGACGGGCTCACACAGCACCTTGCGCTAGAGGAAG
This sequence comes from Phytophthora infestans T30-4, assembly GCF_000142945.1. Classification (NCBI taxonomy): domain Eukaryota; phylum Oomycota; class Peronosporomycetes; order Peronosporales; family Peronosporaceae; genus Phytophthora; species Phytophthora infestans. The sequence continues at coordinate 262,709 of NW_003303698.1, read as the reverse complement.
CTATTTTCCGAGAGTTTACAAACTTTCAGTGAACAGCAGCTCACAGGTCCCCTTTTATTGAAAAGGGAGCGAAGTGACCTAATTAAGGTAGAATGTAAACTGAGAATATTTATAGGTAAATATAGCTTGGGTTTAATCCAAACTATAAGTCACCTATAGACATGCAATGTCGTTAACCAATGGTTGGCTTTGAACGACCTCGGTACTTTGTACCAAATATCCCGAAGTATGACGTGTCATACTTCTGAAGTGTGAAGTGTCACATTTCATGTAACCAGGGTACACTTAGGGCTACGTACCCCGTTACATCCTCCCCCACTTAGGTTCGGTTTACCGACCAATCAGAATGAAGCGGTGTTCGTCACAAACTCTCATTCTCAAAGTTGACTTTACAGTTAGAGCCTAGAGCAGCAGTCTGTGCGCTCTTCTTCAAGGTCTCCACTTCGACCGTTCTCCATGCCTCGTGGCACCGCAAAGAGTGATGCTAAGACACGCTCCAAGGCTGCTGCCGGAAAGGCGAAGCCAAGAGCACTAAGCCTCACGGCAAAGGCTCGGCACTTCAGGAGGCTACTCAGGTGGCCTCCCAGGCGATCGGTTCATCGGGTGACGTGGCTGTGGGCAAGCGAGCGCCGCAGCCCGTCGCCCTCGGCCTCTCCAGACAACCGTCCGAACCCTCGGTTCGTAGAACGTGAGTTCAACTCTGGCAGTGAGGACGAAGCCGAGTCCGAGAGCACGCACGATGTTCCTGCGGGCTCTGTGGGAGGGCACAGCTCAGTGCCCAGTGAGACAAGGATGACAGCGTGCCGTCGCTCGCTAGTGATTAAGGTGATCACGGCCCCAGAACGTATGTGCGCTCTGAGAGTCCGGCCGTCAAGGATAAGGGCACTCCCAAAGCTGGTGGAGATGAGGAAGGGCTTTTTGCAAACGTCTCTCGCTTGCCGATGATCTTGCGCGTGCTAAGGCCGCTAAAGCCGAAGGCGCCAAACCCTCTTATAAGCGTACGGCTTCGAGTCTCCACTCCGCGAGGAGAAGAAGACTCGGTACTCCCATCGGGGCCTCTTCGACTCCCCGGATGAAGAGGACGAGAGAGAGGAGGAAGATGAGGAGGGTGTTATTACGGAGCCCGGGGAGATAACGAATGACCTCGATCAGCAGCTGCAGTACTTCAAAGCTGCCCAGCGTGTGCGTGGGGGTTCGGTGGTGGCACCCGTCAGCCAGGGAGCTGCCATCAACTCAAGAGGGTATTGGCCTCCCGAGGAGAGCTCTGGGGCTGACCTCTTCCTGGAGCTTCTCGTCGCTCCTCGTTGCCTTGTTGGTGGCCACATATCTAGGGGCATCTACGAGCGTACTCTTGTTCAGAAGGAACAGTTGTTTGTTGACAATTTGGAGGCGGTTCGGTGTGTGCTTCTCGCGCCACACCGTGTCCCTCTTAAGGACTTTACGACTTGTCGCAAGAAGCCAGAGAACCGGGGTGGTCTCTACCCTCTTTGGGGCTACCCCTGGCTTCTGCCCGACAACTGCCCCACTTGGAGTTCTTGTGAGGACATGTTCTGGGCTAGGGTGAAGTCACTCAAGTACTCACCCACGGAGTTGCGGGAGCTCCATGAAGATCAGCTGTTGTCCCGCATCCTGGACCAGCGTGATCTTCGCCCACTTGGTCAGCAAGCTCATGCTTCCAAGGGACATCCTGAAGCGTGCGGCTTCCAGCGCTCACGATGAGCGCGGGTACGGAGTGTATTTAACGTCCGTACCTCGTTCGGGCAAGAAGCCCCGGACTACTTATGAAGCTGCCGCCGCTTCTGTTCCCAGATTGCGACAGCCTTCGGGCAATCAATCAGGAGCCGTTCAATCGGCTCCTACGAGTTCTCGGAGTGGGCATAGCCCGTCGACTTCACGAGAAGCTGTCGCTTACCGCGACGCCGTTGCTCCTGGAGGATCCGCTCCACGTGGAAGTGGACTTCTCCATTCCGGTCAAGCAGGGGCGGAGGTGCCCTCGTACGAGTACGAGTACTCGGCGCTTCCTGAACGCCACTCTCGTCCGAGTGCTACGACTGCGGGTCCGACACAGGGCCCTGAGGTTGACCGCCTCCGTCAACGTGTCCTCGTGCTTGAGATTGCACTTGGCCTTGGGACTAGCGGTGATGCTGCCGCCCAGGCCGGGAATCAGGGCGAGCTCGCTCGTCTTGCGGGCCGCCTGGACTGTTAAAACGTGATGTCACGAGCCTACATCTGCGGGTGGACAGGCGGGCCTCTTCGTCCGATATTGACGAGGCCTTCCTCATGTTCCGACGTATCGAGGCTCTGCTGCCACGTCCGGATTTGCCTGCGGCACACTCCCAGACGTACGCGTATGGTGCGTACCCGGCGTACTCAGCGTACTCGGCGTATGGCGCCGGGGTCCGTTCGTACGGAGCCCTTCCGCTGTACGGTCTTGACCGCAGACTTTCCGTTCCGACCGAGGCTTGGGTGCCTGCTCCGACGCCCTCGACGACGTCTGTGACCGGCCCTTGCTTCGAGGAGCTGGGTCAAGTGGGGTCTGCGAGTCAGCAGCCCCCTGCGGGTCAAAGTACCGCTTAAGACGTCCCACATAGAACGTCGGGTGCGTCGTCATTGACTTTGGCAGGTCGATGGTGTACGACGCACCATGTCTGGCCAGGTCTGCCAATGGTCCGATGAAGCGGTGCTTCAGCGTGTTGCTGCCGATAGAGCTGACAGTGTCAAAAGATAGGCTTCTCGTGTCTAGCAACACTAAGTCCCCCACCTTAAATATATTTAAGTTTCGTCTTCCATGTTTGTCTGAGTACTCCTTTTGTTTATCTTGGGCCGCTGCCATGGCATCGCGGACCCTGCTGACAACGCTCAGCTTGGTATCCATAAAGGCTTCCACTTGTTGGCGCAGCGAAACTGGTCTCACATCCAAGACCTGGGAGGAAAGGGCTTTCCGAGCCTCTCCCCCTCTTAGAATAGAGAAGTCAGTGTCTCCTTGACGGGTGAGAGGCACTCTGGAGTGACGGAAACCGTTCTAGTAGAACTGCGTGAGCCCCGTGGTCGCGTGCTCCGCGTTGTTGAGCGCAAACCCAACAAGTGGAAGCTGCGTCGACCATGTATGTGGTGCTGCCGCGCACACAATGCGCAGAGTGTCCTCGAGCACTCGATTGACGCGCTCTGTCTGGCCGTCTGTCTGCGGATGGTCCGCAGTGGAAATCTGCAGACGAGCTCTCAACAAAGGGAACAGTGTTTTCCAAAACGCAGCCGTGAACCGCGGGTCTAGGTCCGAGACAATCGCCTCCGGGAGACCGTGATAGCGGAACACGACATCAACGAACAACCTGGCGGTTTGTTCGCCCGTAACAGTGACGGGAACCGGAGCTAGATCGTACATCTTGCTCAGCCGACACACGAACACCTAAATTCCGGTGTTGCCGTGTGTAATGGGCCCAACTCCAATTACGTAAGTAGGTAGATATTTCTTTAGTTATTACATAAGTAGGTAAAGTGGCACACGGGTAGCGTGTGCCTAGGTGTCATCATCTGATTGGTTGATAGTGAGGATCCAGACTCACTGATTGACCAATCAGATATAGACATGTGTTTGAGTGGTTCACACGAGGCCAGGGGTAGCCGCCCTGGTCCTAACTAAATCAGAGTTGCATTTGACACAAACCTGAGACTTGGTTTTACTATTGCGAGCCTCCTCCACACTATAGGGTAAGCTAGTGACGGTATCGCTTACCCCGTTACACCTGGTAGCACTTAGTAGTCCTTCCAACGACCAAGTCTACGATGAGCCAACTCCAGATCTCCGGGGCGACCCTGGAGCATGCTGCATTCCCCCATCTCACTCGACTCGCGTGTAATGGGAAGCGCTTCACCGCCTCGTGGCGGTGTCCGGAGACGCTGTTGTCGCATCGCTGCTGAGCTCAGCGACGCCCGACCAGCAACGTCTTGCAGCACAAGCGCTCATGGAACGCGAGCTCACCGATGCGAATCGGCGGGTGTCAACTCCCTCGCGTCCATCCCAGAATGACGTCGTCAAGATAGAGACGTCTAAGTATTCTGGCGCCGGTGAAAACCGGCTCCCGTTAAACCAGTGGTTCCGCGAGATCGACATCGCTATCGCCTCGCGACGCATCGAGGCGTCATCCGCCAAGATGAACTTCCTCGTCTCCCGGTTAACCGGGAAGGCCAAAGAATGGGTCCTCGGGAAGCTGGTTGTCGACCCCGAGGCTTTCCCGACTCTGGAAACTCTCCAGAGCGACTTGCGCCTCGCGTTCGAGCCCCCGCAAGATGAGTCTCGCGCTCGCACAGAGCTCTTCGCTTTTCGGCAAGGGCAGATGTCCATGCGTGATTACGTCCAGAAGACGCGACATAGGGCGTCATGCATCGTGAACAAGCCAATCGACATGGCCTCGCAAGTCCACGTATTTGTGCTCGGCATGCGCGAGCGTATGACCCGCTACTGCCTCACCAGAGCTGAGCCCTCCTCTCTCGAGGAGTCGTTTGCACTCGCGATTCGCGAGGATTACATGGTCGCTGCATCGTACGCCACAGCCATACCTGCGGAAGCCCGAGAGTATACCCCCGACTCCATGGAGATCGACGCCATCAACGCGTCGAGTGATCGACTTCGCGGGTCCTACCGCGGTAGCGCTGGGCGAAGCAATCGTTCCCTCATTTGCTTCCGCTGTGGGAAGAAGGATCACCGCGCGGCGGAGTGCCGCGCGCCAGCTCCCGTCGTCTCTCACGTCGATGCGGAACATCCTCGGTCGCTCATTTAAAAAACGACCAGGACCAGTAGGTGCGGGGCGCCCTACTGGCTTTAACGAAGGACCGGGCCCTCCGGTGGCAGCCCAACCTTCGAGGCCCTCCCGTGCTCCAAGCACACACCAATGCCACCACTACGCCGGGCGACTCGAGACTGATCATTGCCAGCCTCCACGTCACCGGTGCCCGGCGACCACTGCGCGCGCTCCTTGACTCAGGAGCGACCAACAACTTCTTTCGCGCGTCGTGTTTGTCGGTACTACTCAAGAACGTCCGCGTCCGGAATGGTCCGGGCGAGATCCAAGTCAAACTCGCAGATGGTAAGGCTCGCCGCGTTGCGCGGCGTGACGTCTCCTTGTCGTACACGTTCGACGGCTTCCGTAGCAAGGACGACTTCTTGGTGATCGAGATGAACTACCCGTTTGACTGCATCCTGGGCATCTCTTGGCTTGCGCGATATCAGCCAGAGATTGACTGGCTGGCCCAATCAGTCAAGCGTCGACGTGGATTCGACGTGAGTGAGGTCTTCACACACCTCTTGGTGGCGCGAAGAGACTGGCCCCACGTCACAGTCGTGGACAAAACAGCAACGACACAGGCAGTGCACAGAGCGAGAGATGGCCCTCTCTGCATGGCTTGTGCTACGTTGTTGGACGACGAGCCCTCGCGGTTTCGCGAGGTAAATGATGAAGTGGTTGAGCTGAGGCTCCCGCAGTACAAGGCGGTGGTCGAGTAGAGGTTCCCACAACACGAGATGATAGTCGAGCAGGGGCTCCCACAATACGAGACAGTGGTCGAGCAGGGGCTCCCACACAACGAGACGGCGGTAGAGCAGAGGTTCTCGCCGAACGATTCGGCGGTCGTGCAGATTGGGCTCCCGTCAAACGATGCCGCGGTTGAGCAGGGGCTCCCGCGTGTTCCCGGCCCGGTCGAGTACGGTCTCCCGCGCCTAGAGGAGGGTGATGCATCGTCGAGTAGCAGTGCGTCAAACTCGAGCGTAAGCTCGAGGAAGTCGAAGAGACGACGCCTGAAACCTCGTCGAGACTCCACGACCAGCGATAGCCCGCCGATGGAATCGGTCAGCGCGCTGGAGTACGTGGAAGGAGGCCCGAATCGGTCGCGTACTATCGCAATCGCGAGTCCGCCGCGCGAATCGGCGGCGATCACACGCCTTCCAGGCTTGTCTGGAAAATCTTTCTTCGAGACCTCAAGGCAGGAGACGTCGAGCAAGTATGCTTGGTCACCGAGGGAGGCTTGGTGGATGGGTCAGCAAATGCGGTCGCAACGGACAGTGTACGTTCACGTCCGCTAGGCGCTGAACCTACCTAAATCAGCTCGAGAGGAGCGATTTCAAACACAATCCTGGGAGGCCTTGCGGGAGTCAGCGAATCCCGTATACGACACCGCCTGCGAGTACGCCGACGTATTCCCGGATGAGATCCCCGCCGAGCTACCGGCGGATCGTGGGGTTCAGCATGAGATCGACCTCGCGCCAGGTACAAAGTACTGCGTCACCAGACAATGGCCACTTCCTCGTGATCAAGTGAAAGCGATCTTCTGCGAGGGCCGCCGAAAGACGGGTCACGTGCGCGAGAGTACCTCTTCCCATTCCAGTCCAACGTTCTGTGTGAAGAAAGCTTCAGGGGGATGGCGTATTGTTCACGCATTCAACAAGTTGAATGATGCCACCATCCCCGCGCAGACCCCGATCCCTCGGAAGGACATGGTACTGGTACTCCATGGCTAACAGCGTCATCTACAGCGCCATCGACCTGACCGATGGATTCTACCAGATCCTGATGAGAGCATCTGATGTGTCTCTCATCGCCGTAAGTACACCGAGCGGGATGCTCTGGGAGTGGCTCGTGATGCCACAGGGTCTGAAGAACGCGCCTGCCACCTTCAATCGCATGGTCTCCCATTGTGCTTCACCCGCTTCGAGACTTCGCGCCGAGTTGCTTCGACGACTACTTCGTGCACAGCCGCGCTGAGGGCAACCTCAGTGCTGTGGAAGTACATCTGAAACACCTGAGACAAGTCTTCCAGGTGATGCGAGAGAAAAAGCTCTACGCAAACCGGAAGAAATGTGTCTTCTGCGCACCTAAGATTCCGGTGTTGGGATGCTACGTGAGCAAGAGCGGTGTGCGCGCGGATCCCGAGAAGGTATCGTCAATCTGTGCTTGGCCAACGCCGACAAGCCCCACTGAGTTGCGTCAGTGGCTTGGCATGGCCAATTACTTGCCCAAGTACACGAAGAATTATGCTTGGTTGATTCAGCCGCTGTCCTCGCTGCTGAAGAAGGACGTGATCTCGGAGTGGAAACCGGACCACCAAGCTGCATTCGACTCGGTGAAGAAGAGCTTGGCGTCTGCGCCGATTCTGAAGCTCGCTGATGACTCAAAGCCATTTCACGTCGTCTGCGACGCGAGCGATTTTGCCATCGGTTGTGCGCTGATGCAGTTCGATGATGCCGAACATGAACGCGTTATCAGCTATCGGTTGCGTCAACCGAAGCCAGCCGAGAAGAATTACCCAGTCCACGACAAGGAGCTCCTTCATTGTCCCACGAAAGTGCTCCTGGCAATGCGGTACGCTCTGATCAAATTCAGAGTGTACTTACTCAGTGAACAGTCGTTTGCGGTTTACACTAATCACGCATCGCTGCGCGATGAAGAGCCCTCACTTGTCGCAACGGATGGCCCGTTGTCTGTCCTTCTTCTCCGAGTACAACTTCGTCGTTCACTACAAGCCGGGCAAGAATAACATTCTCGCCGACGCGCTGTCTCGGCGTCCGGACTACGACCCCCGTGAAGCGCTAGGACATCAGCTGGCTGATGAGGACGACGACGAATGTGCGGTCTGCGTGTCGTCAGGAATCAACTTGACGTTGACCACGCCCACGCTCTCGCTGGGCGACGAGATTGCTACAGCGTACGATGATGACCCTATATACAGTGCCATCATGAAGCATCTGCGTGCTCCTAGTAGTGACGCGCTAAGTGCCCTGACAAGGACCACGCGGAATCAGATCGATCGATATCGACTGGACGGCAATCTGCTCAAGTACAGCATCGATAGGTTCGATAGACCTCGAGTCGTCGTCGCAAACGACGCTGATCTACGTGCGCGCATAATCCACGAGTACCATGACGCCCCAACTGCAGGACATCTCGGTCGCGAGAAGACGTACGCGGCTCTGTCGAGAGACTTCTATTGGCCGCACATGTACTAGTGGGTACGCAAGTGGGTCCGCACATGTGAAACTTGCCAGCGAATCAAACCGTCGTCGACGTATCAGGCCCGACTCCTTTCTTCGTCAACAACGCTCGGCACCCTCGCGTTCCAGCTCTCCTCGCCGTGGGCCATCCCACGGCGCCGTGTGTCTCCACTCTGGGTGGGGGTGAAAGAGGCGACAACCATTTTGTGACGACTCCGTCGAACCCACAACCGGTTACCATACCGGTTGCCGACAAGCCTTCTGCGCCAACACCGGTAATGGACCCTCACCGGTTTCCACACCGGTTGCCGACTCCTCCTCGAGTGCAGCCTCATCTTCAGCGACTGTTATCGCAGTGACACACGCCCAGGCCAGGAAGGCCCTGACGACTCCCCGCGACGCGGTGTCCCCTCTCGCCTCGTAGACGAATCGTACCCTGATCAGTCCTGGCACGGTGTCTCCATCAGCGAACTACGCGCCAAAGCAACCGGCACGTCCGGCTGATAACACCGCTGTCTCAGACTTCCTCCTCCAGCGCCAAGCAGTCGCCGATACGTCCGCGACGCGCTGCAGACGGCGGTCGACAAGCAGAAGGTAAACGCGGACAAGCGCGGCCGCAAACACACAGTAAAGTTCGCGACAGGAGATCGAGTGCTCCTGTCTACTTCAGGAATCAGAGACTCTGCCGTAACCAACCTCGGCGCGAGTAAACTCGCACCACACTTTATTGGGCTATTTACGGTGACTAAGGTTATTGGCGAGGCTTACACACTGGATATCCCTACGTCGCTGCGGCTATATCCGACGTTCTACGTCGAACGACTCAAGAAATACTTGCCCGCTACGATTCCTTCTTGACTAAGTCTCCTGGGCCGCCGGCGCATATAGCGGCCGCCCCGCCCGACGCGCGCGCCGAGCCATCGCGCCATTCACACCAGGTGCCTACTCCACCGTCCCGCTCTGCAGACTACCATGTACCGCGCGCTCAAGAAGCCTCATACGCGCCCAGAGTTCCCGATTCGACTGACGAGTCTCAGTCGCAGTCCTCACGGCCTTTGCAGCCGCGTCCTGGGCCTCCTCCGCCTCCTGGTACGCCGTCCAGAAGCTCCCCGCGAGATCTTCCTCGCGGCTCCCAACCAGAACGTCAGTCGTATCAGCGGGACGGTCCCCCGCCGATTGTCTACTCAGCTGGCGAGATCCGCTGGATAGTCGAGCAGATTGTCGATCACGAAGACCCTCCCCGTCGGTCGGGGCAGCGTTATGTGTCCACCAGTCGCACGGCTCCCGCCGCGCGCCGCTATAGGGTACGATGGCTTGGCTTTCCGGTGGACCAAGATACGTGGGAGCCCCGCGCAAATCTCCTTCGCTATGTCCCGGATGTGATCCAAGAGTACGACTTCAGTCTTCCTGCGCCGGAGAGCGCCGCGAATATTCACGCGGCGGCCGAGAACGAGATCTCCAGACTGCGCGACCACGCAAACGTGATCAAGAACGACGCTGCTGGCGATCGCGCGAGCACGACCGAGAACGACGACCCGAGTTCTCGTAATCCCAACGGAGCGGCGGAGATGCGCTTCGTCGAGATGAGTGTCGGCGCGAGCCGGCGCGACTAGTTACGCCGGCCTTTTCGGACAGCGAGCGACGGTAACGTTGGATCCAGGCGCTCTCGCGATCACTGAGCGGATGCTCGGCGACATGGGCTATCCACTCGTCCGTAGTCGGGCGAGACGGCACGCACCTCCTGCAGCCTTCAGCAACTCGCACGTAGCAGATACGGTCGTCGGCGTTCCAAGCGCTGTCGCAGATTCGTACACGCAGCTCGCCCAAGGAATGGCCCCCGATGATTTCTTCCCGGTATGCGATCCAGTCGGCGAGATTCTCTTCCTGCGCTTGCGTCCGGTTCCAGCGCCGGATGAAGGCGCACCACGACTCCTGCAGCGCACTGTGGTCGACGCCGTTCACCGGCTTCTGGCGCAGCGCACGAAAACGCCGGAAGAGGTCCTTCATCTCGTCCAGAGGCTCCGGATCTTGCGCTCCGGAGATGTCATACATCAGCCAGGGTCTCAGCGCCTCGTCCATCACGTGGGTACCGCGTGCCGCTGTCGTCGCGCTCATCAGCGATGTCGCCGTCGCTGGAATCTGCTGCTGCTGCTGTTCCATCGCCCGCGCCTGTTGTCTGCTGTGCAAGTCGTGATGTACTTCTCCTGCGTGGCGCAGGATCTGTCTCGTCCCCGCCTCGTTCGTTCCTGTTGGCCACGATTTTATTCTCGTTTCCCTTTTGATTGATTTGTTCTCCGCCCGTCGCTTATGTTGCGTAAGTGCAACTTTAAGAGGAAGGTGATGTAGTGGGCCACACCATTACATAAGTTAATAGATTTATATTGCAAAAGTAGGTGCAGCAGCACACGGCTAGCGTGTGCTGAACTGCCGTCATCCTATTGGTTGACATATGCGGAGCCAGACCCATTATCAGCCAATAAGGGGTTGACAAGTATTTGAGTGGTCAGGGGAAGCTACCCTGGACCTAAATAAAACAGAGTTGATTTTCCTTCAGACTAAGCGCTTGGTTTCACTATCGTGGAACTTGCACGCTTCCTCATTATTACGTGTAAGCTAGTAACGGACAATCTAGGCCCGTTACAGCGGAAGAGTCCGCGGCCCACTTCGTCGACGTGATTTTTCGTCACCGGTCTGCCGGGGTCCATCGTGTCCGACCGCGACCCGCGGTTTACATCCGCGTTCTGGTCACGCCTCTATGAGCTCTTGGGAACAAAATTGCTGATGTCGACTGTGGCACATCCAGAGACGGATGGACAAACAGAACGCGTCAACCGAGTCCATGAAGACGTTCTCCGCAGCTACGCGACTTCGTACACGAGCTGGAGCTCGTTCCTACCGCTAGCCGAGTTCGCACTCAACAACGCCGAGCACTCCTCGACGGGCATGACGCCGTGCTTCGTGAACAATGCTCGACACCCACGTGTTCCGGCACTTCTCGCCGTGGGCCACCCCACGGATGCTGGCGGCTCCACCCTTGGTGGGGGAGGATCTCCTTCGGTCGACATGGATCCTGAAGTTACGGTCAGTCCTGCGGACAACGAGTCCGTGTCGTGGTCATCACCGGTACGTGAACCGGTGTCTCAGCACGCACCGGTAGCCTCACCGGTGCCAACAGACCTGCCGGCGCACTCGACTTCAGGGTTATCTTCGGGTGTAGCCAGTGTGAACGCCTTGACTCGCTCTCCGTCCAAGCAGTCCATCGAGCCACCTCGGCGTACTGCATCTCCGGTAACGAGATGGACGTCGCAGAACTTGATCGATCCAGGCAGCAAGATTCGCGAGCAGGAAGTTACCACGGCCAATCATACACCGAAACCCTCGGTGCTTCCTGCCGATCGCTCGGCAGTTGCGGAATTCGTCATGCAAAGGCAATCCATCTCAAGGTTCGCCCGCGACGCACTGCAGAATGCAGTGGACAAGCAAAAGGAACAAGCTGACAAGCACGGTCGAAAGAACGTGAATGTATTCAAGATAGGAGATCGCGTTCTCCTATCGACCGAGGGAATCCGAGCTTCTGCCGTAACCAACCTCGGCGCCAACAAACTTGTTCCACGCTTCATCGATCCTTTGTGAGTAACCAAGTCTGTGGGTGACGCCTACACCCTGGACATCCCGTCGCCACTTAGACTTCACCCGGCTTTTTACGTCGGGCGACTGAAGCGGTACTTCCCTGTGACGATTCCTGACCCGAGCCAGCCGACGGAGCATGCGTCGGGCAACCAGCCCGACGAGCCTGACGCGTCTGCCAGGCACGATCTTCTGCCCGCTCAGCTCCAATCTGAGTGTCCAACGCACGGTTCGAAACAGTCTTTACTTTGCCCTGAACGTACAGGGCGTACACCGTATCATCGTGAAGGCCCACCACCGATAATTGACTCGGTGGGTGATGCGCGCTGAATTGTAGAGCGTATCGTTGATCACGAGGATCCCCACAGCTCGACCGACCAACGTAACGTTCGTAGTCGTGTCCCTCGCGCGGTTCCAACCGCGCGCCGCTATTTGGTACGTTGGCTCGGTTATCCCCCAGAGCATGATACGTGGGAGCCCCGCGCCAATCTTCTCTGCGACGTTTCGGACGTGGTCCACGAGTATGAGACCATGCAGCTTGAGAAGAAGAATTCCGCGAGTCACCCCGCCGAGACCGGGAACGAGATCGAGAACGGCCACGAGAGCGACCCGCACGAGGAGGCGACAGCGACGCCGCGCTCCGACGCGTGCAACGTCGGCGTGAGCCGCAGCAAACACTGACACAGCTTGTCAGTGCAAGAATGAAAACAAGAAACCACCGGCGACATCGAATCGGTGACCAGTGGGTTGTCAACCCGGCACGCTACGACGGCGCCGAAACGACTTCGATTATCAGCGGCGACACGGTGGTCAACAAGTACCTGATTCTGGTGACACCAGTGGTGACAACGTGATGCTCACTTGGGTTGCTCAAGTGGTTGACTTCCGTCGACAAGTCTCAGGTATTCGAGATGCTCGAAGCTATTCCGTTCTGGCAGCAAAACAATACTCGCGTGTGCGTGAGTGAATGCGTCTGGTGGGAATCGAACCCTAGCGTTCTGACTGTAAGCCCCATGCATTGACCATTGCGCCACGAAGTCGGCTTCGTAAGGTTCCTCGTGTCTGTGATCCAAGTACCTCCAGTTCGGAGTCTTCTAAGTCGCATGTACGCTGGACACTTCGTCGATGTGTGTCCTGGGAGCCGAGACGCGCAGTGACGGTCCTCGCAGTACATCCAGAGCTTGTGATGCACATGGCGACCCTGGGTTTGCCCTTGTTACCACTGCCAGCGACGCGCTGGCGCTGCCGCCCTTCGCGCTGTCTCCGATGTCTCCGCCTTGTCGGGTTTTGAGTTTTCTTCAAATGTGTTCCGTGCAACTTAGAGAGGAGGGTGATGTAATGGGCCCAACTCCAATTACATAAGTAGGTAGATATTTATTTAGTTATTACATAAGTAGGTAAAGTGGCACACGGGTAGCGCGTGCCAAGGTGTCATCATCTGATTGGTTGATAGTGAGGAGCCAGACTCACTTATTGACCAATCAGATATAGACATGTGTTTGAGTGGTTCACACGAGGCCAGGGGTAGCCGCCCTGGTCCTAAATAAATCAGAGTTGAATTTGACACAAACCTAAGACTTGGTTTTACTATTGCGAGCTTCCTCCACACTATAGTGTAAGCTAGTGACGGTATCTGTTACCCCGTTACACCGTGTCCGTCGGCGGGAAGCCCAAAGATGAAGCCAAGTCTCATCGACTTCCAACAGTCCGCCGGTACAGGCAGGCTCTGTAGTGGAGCCGAAGAGTGCCCTGCGGGTCTGACCTGCTGACATGTTTCACATGTCTTCATGTATTAAGCGACCCACTTGTACATGTGGGTCCACCAGAAGGCTTGAGAGACCAACAGAAAGGTCTTCTCGCGGACCAAGTGGCCGCTGGAGGGCGCGTCATGCGCCTCCGCGAGGATATAGAACTTCAGATCCTCGGCGTTGGGTACGAACACCCGTGGAGGCTCATTGGGCTCCACCCGGTAATAGAGGAGGCCATCCTTCAACTCATATCGGTGGAGCCGTGAGCGCTGTCGCGACGAAAGCCAGTCGGACTTCGCGCTCGTTCCTGTCGTGAGGAACTTGACGAGAGGCGCGACAGCCTCATCGTCCCGATACGCCATGCGTATCCGATCATATAGATCCGTTGTCACCCGTGTGATATGGGCCAACTCGTAGTCAGGACGCCGAGAGAGGGCGTCCGCAAGCACGCTGAGCTTGCCCGGCTTGTACTCGACGCGGAAGTTGTACTCCGCGAAGAAAGACAGCTACCTCGCCATCCTTTGGGACAGGTGAGGCGAATTGGTCGCCGTCCTCAAGGATGCGTGGTCTGTGTAGATCACGAAGAGCCGGGAGCCCACAAGGTGAACACGAAACTTCACAAGGGCATATTTTATTGCCAGGAGCTCCTTGTTCTGGACAGGGTAGTTCCGTTCGGCGGCTTTGAGCTGCCTGGACTGGAACTAGATGACTCGTTCATGTCCAGCCGTGTCGGCCTGCAGCAATGCACACCTGATGGCGTAATCGGAGGCATCGCAGACGACGTTAAACGGCTTCGTCTAGTCCGGAAGGGCGAGGACAGGAGCCTCTTGGCGACTGGCCTTGATGCTGGCAAAGGCATCCTGGTGCTCTTGCTTCCAGTGCCAGTCGCCGTCCTTCTAAAGGAGGCCCGACCAGGGCTTAGCAAATCCCGCGTACCATGCGCTGTACTTGTGAAGGTAGCTGGCCAGGCCCAACCACTGTCAAAGATCCTTCTGGGATCGAGGCGTTGGCCATGCTGCTATGGCCTTGACCTTTTCTGGACCAGCCCGAACGCCCACGTTGCTTGCGAAGCAACCTAGAACTTTAGTCTCTGGCGACGCGAAAACGCACTTGTCGATGTTGGCGTAGAGCTTGTTCGCTCGCATCACGTCCAACACTCACTCGACGGAGGTGTCCTAGATGCACCTTCATGGCCGTCTTGCCTCCCTCGACACGGCTATGGACGAATATGTCGTCGAAGTACGTCTGTACGAAGGTACGCAATGGGCGGAACAACTGGGACACCGGGCGATTGAGCGCTGCCGGGGCGTTAGACAAGCCCTGCGGCATGACTAGCCACTCCCAAAGCATGCCGCTTGGAGGGCTTACCGCGGTGAGCGGGATGTCGCTCTCTCGCATCAGGATTTGGTAGTATCTGTCTACCAAATCCAGCGCACTGTACAATACGCTTCCGGCCATGTTGTTCAACAGCACATCCTTTCGTGGGATTGCTGTTTGGACCGGCACCGTTGCGTAGTTCAGCTTGTTATAAGCGTGAACCAGACGCCACTTTCCGTTCGGCTTCCGAACGGAGAAAGTCGGCGTCGAGTGCGGGGATTTCGACTCCCGCACCATGCCTGCCTTCGCTTTCGCGGCGAAGAAGGCATCAATGACCTCGCACTGTTCGCGCGGGAGAGGCCATTTCCTCGTGACACAATACTTTGTGCCAGGCACGAGAATGATCTCGTGCCGTACGCCTCGATCCGGTGGGAGTTGGGTCGGTGGGTGTTTGATCAACACACCCGCATACTTCGTCACCAAAGGATACACCGGATCCTTGGAGTTCTTAAGGATCTCAGAACCCAAGCGCGTCTGACGCTGCTTGTTCAGGTCTTCCAGGACGTTCTCGTCCAAGACAGAGGAGGAGTTCAGCTCCTCCCGAGTGGTCTCAGGTCTCATGAGTACCATCTCAGCAATCTCTCCAGCCTTGAGATTGGTCAGGAAAGACTCAGCCGTCATTTCCTCGAAGTTCAGTATCTCTGCAACCTCTGCCAAGTGGACACCAGATTCCTTGACGGGTATACCGGTCTCGCCATCGAAGATGTGATAGAACTCTTCCACCGGCCTTGTCGGAGGAGCCCGGGCCCTGAACTCCGAGTCGCTTGAAGCGACGTCGATCGGAACGAAGTTCGGATCCGACTTGAGGCGGCGGCATCGTTGACGACGGCGACCGTGACGTCGAGCTGTGCTGACCACGTCTAGGGATGTCGGCGCTACGACATCCGAGGCACTCGTGGCCTCGTGTGGTACCGTGGTACCCACACAGGAAGCGTGCTCGACGCCTTCCTTTTCATTTAAGGTCTGGGCGACCGTGTGTGGCACTGTGTTACCCACACGGGAAGCGTTTTCTACGCCTTCCTCTTCAGTTAAGGTCTGGGCGACCGCGTGTGGCACTGTGTTACCCACGCAGGAAGCGTATCCGACGTCTTCCTCTTCAGTTAAGGTCTGGGCGACCGTGAGTGGAACTCTGTTACCCACTCTGAGCACGCTGTTCTCGGTGTTCGGGACAGCTGCAGCTGTCTGCGGAACTAAGTTAGCCGCCTGTGGACCTAAGTTACCCACTAGGCCAGCGCCTCTTCTGGGCGCTGCCACCATCAAAACATCCTCGAAGTCGTCATATACGTCGACGACTCCCAAGCATCTGCCGGATGCTTTGGTGCCCTGGCAGCCCTTGCGGGCGCCCCGGGTCCTGACAGAGGTGGGAACATGACTCACCAATGCTCTGTCGGACTGCGTAGTGCGGCTGGCACCGATTGCCTTGCCTCGCCAGTCGATCCAGACTCGTGCTTCTCAAACCAGGGCATGCCCAGGATCATATCATATGGATCCATATCGAGAACAGTGAGCTGTTCGAGGCTGTCAAAGTCTTCAAACTTGACGGCCAGATCCACTTGGACGTTGGGGACAGTGACGACCTTCCCGTCGGCCAGTCGTACTGACACCGTCCCGTTGTCCTTGCTTTCTCTCAAAGCATCGGACAACTTGTTGCTGCTACGAGCAACCGTCTGGCGGCGTGCGAAATTCTTCGACGCCCCAGAATCGATCAAGATTCTTTAGGGATGATCGTATCCCCGTACACATCCGTGTACTACGAGCAACCCGCCGCTGCTCTTCGCCGATTCGAGAGTGCGAAGACTCTCAGGGGCTAAGTCTGCGTGGTACGCGCCACCCGCGCACCCATCACGAAGACTTAGTTCTTCCCCAGTAGGGCGCCCCGCACCTACTGGTTCCCGGCGTTCCCCTGTCCCCGGGATCCTGGCTTCTACCAGCGGCCCTTGAGGACGGGCTTGGGAAAGGACAGCCTGCGGAGTCTTTCCGCGGGACAGTCGCGCTTAAAGTGGCCCATCTTCCTGCAGCCGAAGCGGCGGATGTCGCGTTGTTCGGCGGACCCGAGTTTCATGGGAACTGGTCTGTTAGGGCTTGTTCGACCGGGAGCCGACAAGGAGCTCCCAGGCCATGCTGAGGCAGGCGTACACGCCTGGCGATGGCTGTACTCTTCTTGAAGAGCCACTTGAATCGCCTCTTCGAGGGTGCTTGACTGCACCCGGAACAGCTGAGTGCGTGCGGGGCCCACTCGATGGCCGTCCATGAACACAGTCATCTTGATGTGTTCATTGAGTGGGTTTCCGACTAGGACGCCGTGGGCTCCCGTATCTCTTGCACGTACTCGTGCAGTTCGCGCCTCCCTTATTTACACGAGAGGAAGCGCGAACGCTGGCGGTACTCGTAGTTCGCCGGGAGGAACGCGGCTCGGAGCTGTTCGCACAGCTGAGCCCAGGATGTGAAACATCCAGGGGATGTTGCTTCCCGTCGTACACCCAACTCTTAGCACGGCCGCTAAGGTTGGAGAGTGCAAAAGCAACACGCAGTTGATCGGTCGAGATCAGAGCCGCATCCATCGCGAGTTCTACTTTTCGGACCCAGAAGTGAAAGTTCTCGCCTTCCCTTCATACGGCTTAACCTTCAGCCGTATTGGCTTCGGGTGAGGCGGATTTGCTTCCGCCGCCGGAGCCTGCAGGTTCTCCCGCACATGCGCGATGAGGCCCTGCTCGTACGCGTCGAAGGCATTGACGCGCTCGAGCTGCTCGGGCGGTGTTGACACCACCAGGTTTGCAGGGCCTCCATCCCGAAGATGCCTGCCATCTTTCGAACCGACTCGAACTGAGAGTCGTTCATATGGGAGAAGTCGTTCCTATCCACGGCAACGAACTTCGGAGAGGTTCAGGTAGTCTACCCCCGGTGGCGTGGATTAAATACTAGTGCTACCAAGTGTGACGGGGTCACACAGCACCTTGCGCTAGAGGAAATTATCTCCCGAGAGGATACAAACTCTCAGTGAACGGCAGTTCACAGGTCCCCTCTTTATTCAAAAGAGAGCGAAGTGACCTAAATAAGGTAGAATGTAAACTGAGTATATTTATAGGTAAATAAAGCTTGGGTTTAATACAAACTATAAGTCACCTATAGAAATGCAATGTCGTCAACCAATGTGTAATGGGCTCTCCCAAGTTACATATGTAGGTAGTTTTATAGGTTCTTTGTAGTGGTTCACACCATTACATAAGTAGGTAGATTTGCATTACAAAATTAGGTTCAGCAGCACACGAGTGCTGAACTGCCGTCACCTTATTGGTTGAAATATGGGGAGCCAGACCCATAATCAACCAATAAGGCGTTGACGTGTATTTGAGTGGTCAGGGCAAGCTGCCCTGGACCTAAATAAAAACAGAGTTGTTTTTCAGTCAGACTAAGTACTTGGTTTCAGTATCACTGGACTTGTACGCTTCCTCATCACTACGTGTAAGCAAGTAACGGACACCCCAGGCCCGTTACACCTGGTAGCACTTAGTAGTCCTTCCCATGACCAAGTTCACGATGAGCCAAGGCATGACGTCTGAAACGCCAGGGCCGACCCTGGAACATGCTGCTTTCCCTCATCTCACTCGTGTCGAGCGGGAAGCCCTTCACCGCCTCGCGGCGGTGTCTGGTGAGGCTTTAATCGCGTCGCTGCTGAGCTCAGCGACGTCCGACCAGCAACGCCAAGCAGCCCAAGAGTTCATGGAACGCGAGCTAGCCGATGCGAATCGGCGAGCAACAACTCCCGCGCGTTCCTTGAAAAATGATGTCGTGAAGCTAGAGACGTCTACCTACTCCGGTGAAGGAGCGAATCGCCTCCCGCTGAACCGGTGGTTTCGCGAGGTCGACATCGCGATTGCTTCGAGAATGATCGAAGCGCAAGGGTCAAAGGTCAATTTCTTATTGTCCCGGTTGTCCGGGAAGGCCAAGGAATGGGCCCTCGGTAAACTTGTCGTTGATCACGACGCATTCCCCACTCTGGAGTCTCTCCAGAAAGATCTCAGGCTCGCGTTCGAGCCCCCTCAAGACGAGTCCCGTGTGCGTGCCGAGTTCTTCGCCCTTCGTCAAGGTAAAATGACTATGCGCGACTACGTTCAAAAGACTCGCCACCTCGCGTCATGCATCGTGACAAATCCGATTGACACAGCATCGCAGGTCCATGTATTCGTATTCGGCATGCGTGAAGGCATGACACGGTACTGCCTGACCCGAGCGGAACCTTCCTCGCTCGAGGAAGCATTCGCCCTCGCATTACGCGAAGACTACGTAGTGGCGGCGTCTTACGCGCGCGCGATGTCTACGGCAGCTCGTGAGTCAGTCCCCGAGCCCATGGAGATCGACGCGATTGACGCGTCGAATAGTCACCGTCAGTCGACTTCTCGTGGGCCCAACGGCCGTCCTAATCGCCCGCTCACTTGCTTCCGCTGCCGGAAGATCGGTCATCGCGCGGCGGAATGCCGCGCGCCAGTGCCGGTATTCGCGCACACCGCCGAAGTCTCACCTGCCGTTCAGTAAAAAAAACGGTCAGGGCCAGTAGGTGCGGGGCGCCCTACTGGCTGGAACGGAGGTCCGGGTCCCCCAACCTTCTAGCCCTCCCGTGCTCCACGCACACTTTAATGCCACCACCACGTCGGGCGACTCGAGGCTGATCATCGTCAGTCTTCATGTCGCCGGCGCCCGGCGACCACTTCGCGCACTCCTGGACTCAGGAGCGTCGAATAACTTCTTTCGTGAATCGTGCTTATCGATGCTTCCAAGAGAGATCGCAGTCCGTAATGGTCGAGGTCAGGTCGTCGTCAAACTTGCTGACGGAAAGCCACACCGCGTTGCGCGGCGCGAGATCACGTTGCCGTACACATTCGACGGCTTCCGCAGCAACGACGACTTCCTCGTGATTGAGATGAACTACGCGTTCGGCTGCATCTTGGGTATCCCGTGGTTGTCACGATATCAACCAGAGATTGACTGGTTGGCTCGGTCGGTTAAATACCGCTCTGGCTTCGATGTGAGTGAGGTGTTCACACACCTCCTGGTTGCCCAGAAGGACTGGCCCCATGTCAGGGTCGTGGACCGGTTGTCCACAATGCAGGTTGAGCAGAGAGCGAGCGATGGCCCTCTCTGTATGTCTTGCACAGCGCTGTTGCGCGAAAAACCCTCGCTGCGAAGCGAGGTTGTTAACACTTTGGCGGTAGAGCAGGGGCTCCCGCAATCCGAGCAGGCGGTCGAGCATGAGTTCCCGTCACGCAACACGACGGTTGAGCATGGGTTCCCGTCACGCAACACGGCGGTCGAGCATGAGTTCCCGTCACGCAACACGGCGGTCGAGCATGGGTTCCCGTCACGCAACACGGCGGTCGAGCATGGGTTCCAGCAACACAACAAGGCGGTTGAGCATGGGTTCCCGCAAAACGCTCTAGCGGTTGAGCAGAGGTTCCCGCAACGCGATTCTTGGTCGAGCAGTTGGAGCTCCCGTCATCCACAGCGGTGGTCGAGCCGTTGACACTCCCACCGGCTACGACGGCGATCGAGCAGGGGCTCTCGCCTGTCGATGGCGCGGTCGAGCATCGAGAGCTCCCGCGCACTACCGACACGGTTGATGATGCCCCTCCGTGTCTAGAGGGGGGTGTTCCCTCGTCCAGCGATAGCGAGTCTTCTGCCTCGAGCAGCGATTCGAGACGCCGCAAGAAGAAATCCAAGCGACGCCGCCTTAGGCGACGTGGTCAGCCCACCGCCGATATCGCAGTGAATGAGTCCATACACGTCCTGGAACACGTGGAAGGAGGCATCGTTCGCTCACGCACACTTGACATTGAGAGCCCACCTCGCGAAGCTTCTTCCTTCACACGCCTTCCGGGTCTTTCCTGGAAGCATTTTCTGCGCGATCTGAAGTCAGGAGACATCGAGCAGGTCTGCTTGATCACCGAGTCCGCCTCGGCGGAAGAGATCCACACGGTCGCTACCGACAATCTTCCACTTCGTCCAAAGAACGCTGAGCCGAAGTCGGCGCGCGAAGAGCGCTTCGCTGCCCAGTCGTGGGAGTCACTCCGCGACTCGGGCAATCCAGTATACGACACCGTCCGCGAGTTCGCGGATGTTTTTCCCGACAAGATTCCAGCTGAGCTCCCTGCTGACAGAGGCATTCGCCATGAGATTGATCTCACGCCGGGCTCCAAGTACTGTGTGACGCGACAGTGGCCCCTCCCACGCGATCAGGTTAAAGCCATTGACGACTTCTTCGAGAGCCGCCGCAAAGCGGGTCACGTGCGCGAGAGTACCTCGCCACACTCGAGTCCGACGTTCTGCGTGAAGAAGGCCACGGGTGGTTGGCGCATTGTTCACGCTTTTAACAAGCTAAACGACACCACCATTCCAGCACAAACGCCGATCCCTCGGAAGGATATGGTACTTGACACCATGGGCCGCAGTATTATTTTCAGCACCATCGACCTGACGGATGGCTTCTATCAGATCTTGATGCGACTCAGCGACGTCCCGCTCACAGCGGTGAGCACTCCCAGCGGGATGCTGTGGGAGTGGCTTGTCATGCCGCAGGGCCTGAAAAACGCACCAGCCACGTTCAATCGCATGGTTTCTCACGTTCTGCGCCCACTTCGCGACTTCGCTCCGAGCTACTTCGATGACATCTTCGCTCACAGCCGCGCTGAGGGCGATCTCAGCGCCACAGAAGTTCACTTAATTCACTTACGACAAGTGTTCCAAGTCATGCGCGAAAACAAACTGTACGCGAACTTGAAGAAGTGCATCTTCTGTGCCCCGGAGATTCCGGTGCTTGGCTGTTATGTGAGCAAAAATGGTGTCCGAGCGGATCCTGAGAAGGTCTCGTCCATTTGTGCGTGGCCCACGCCGCAGAATCAGACTGAATTGCGTCAGTGGCTTGGCCTCGCAAATTATCTCCACAAGTACACGAAAAATTATGCTGGTCTGATCCAGCCATTGTCTTCATTGCTGAAGAAAGACATCACGTGGTCGTGGACTCCCGAACATCAGTCAGCCTTTAATGCAGTGAAGAAACGCTTGGCGGAGGCCCCAATCCTGGCGCTTCCAGATGATGCAAAGCCATTGCACGTTGTTTGCGACGCGAGCGACTTCGCCATCGGCTGTGCACTGATGCAGTTCGACGACGAAGGTCGCGAACGCGTCGTGAGCTACCAATCCAGACAGATGAAGCCCGCTGAGAAGAATTATCCGGTTCACGACAAGGAACTCCTTGCGATGCGCTACGCACTGATCCAATTCAGAGTGTACTTACTCGGTGAGCAGACATTCGCGATCTACACAGATCACGCGTCGCTGCAAACAGCGACGAAGAGCCCTCATCTCTCTCAGCGCATGGCACGATGGCTGTCATTCTTCTCCGAGTACAACTTCGTCGTTCACTACAAGCCAGGCAAGAATAACATCCTTGCGGATGCCCTATCTCAGCGCCCCGATTACGATCCACGCCGAGATTTGGGTCGTCAGTCACTTGAAGACGCGGACGACGACGAATTGGACTGCGCCACATGTGTGGCTGCAGGTGTGAACCTGATGACGGCGGTATCTCCAATACTTCCCCTGCGGGAAGAGATCTCTGCCGCGTATTGAGATGACTCGATATATGCCGGTATCCTGGAACACCTTCGCACACCAAGTGATGCCACGCTAAAGACACTGAGCCGCTCCACGCGCGACCAGATTCACAAATACCAACTTGACGGTGATCTACTGATGTACAGTATCGATCGATTCGATGCTCCTCGCGTCGTTGTCCCCAACGACCCCGATCTACGCGCAAGAATTATACACGAATTCCATGACGCTCCAGTGGGTGGCCACTTGGGCCGTGAGAAGACTTTCGCAGCGGTATACCGCGACTTCTACTGGCCTCACCTATACAAGTGGGTGCGCAAGTGGGTCCGCTCCTGCAAAACTTGTCAACGCGTTAAGCCGTCACCGTCATCGCAAGCTCCGCTGCGTTCTCTCCCTCTGGCAACAGAGGCGTGGCGCTCTGTGTCAATGGACTTCATATTCGGTCTCCCACCCGATACTGACGGTCGTACTGGTGTTCTGGTCTTCGTGGATCGCTTTAGCAAGATGTGCCATCTCGTCCCGGTTCCGGACTCAATCACCGCGGCCGATACCGTGGTGCTCTTCGTCGACGCTGTCTTCCGACATCAGGCCTTCCTGAATCAATCGTCTCTGACCGCGATCCCCGATTCACATCGGCGTTCTGGACGAAACTCTTCGACCTCCTGGGCACCAAACTCCTCATGTCGACGGCGGCGCACCCGGAGACTGACGGGCAAACGGAACGCGTCAACCGCGTGCTAGAAGATGTTCTGCGCAGTTATGCCCCGTCCTTCGAGAACTGGAGTTCCTTTCTGCCTCTTGCGGAGTTTGCACTCAACAATGCCGAGCACGCGTCGACGGGATTGACTCCGTTTTTCATCAACAACGCGCGTCATCCACGTGTCCCCGCACAACTTGCTGTGGGCCAACCCACGGCGACTGATGGCTTCACTCTGGAGGGGGAGGAATGTGATAACCCTGCCCAACCGGCTCCGATACTGATTCAACCACCAGTTTCCGGTGAGACAACGGTTCTGCCGTCTACGAGTTCAGCTACTCCTGCAGTAGACATCAACGCGGTGACGCGTTTACAGTCATAGAAGATCCTCGCACCCGCTCAATCCACGTCGTCGCCGTTAGTTGACTGGACACACCGAACGCTGATCGCTCCAGCACAGCCACACTCGACTGTGGCTAACTACGCACCGAAACCCCCAGCGCGACCCGCTGACAAGGCAGCGGTATCCGACTTTGTCCTTCATCGCCAATCGGTTACCCGATTCGTCCGTGACGCGCTACAACTCGCGGTTGACAAGCAGAAGGAAAACGCTGACAAACGTGGCCGCAAGAACACAAGTGCATTCAAAATTGGTGAGCGGGTATTACTCTCAACGGATGGAATTCGTACCTCTGCTATTACGAACCTAGGCGCGAGCAAACTCGCGCCGCGCTACATTGGACCATTCAAAGTACTACGAGTTATGGGTGATGCCTACACGCTAGACATTCCTACGTCGCTACGACTACACCCGACGTTCTACGTCGGGCGACTTAAGAAGTATCTTCCCGCGATGATCCCGGAGGCGGGACAGGAGCATGCGTTGAGCGGCCCTCACGACGAGCCTGTCGAGCCAGCGTCCCATCTGTCCCAGTTCCCCGCTCGCGCGGAAAAGCTCCACTCCTCGGTCCGCCAAACACCTGCGCCTCCAGACTACGCAGTCGCTGCAAGAGCTCACGATTCGACTGCCGCAGACTACTCGCCGTCGCCTCCGCGTTCCGAGAGCTCTCAGCCGCCCGCTCGGCCTCCTCCTGTGCGTCCCGAGAAGTGTTCAGCGCCTGCTCAACGTCGTCCTGGTCGACCAGGTCGCGTCGAATTCCACCGCGACGGTCCTCCGCCCATCGTTGACTCGAATGGAGATACGTGCTGGATTGTGGACCGTGTTGTTGAACACGAAGATCATCCCCGCGTGCGTCACTCGACCAAGTCGTCGGCTCAACACGCGGCTCCCGCCGCTCGGAAGTATAAGGTACGATGGATCGGGTTTCAACCTGCTGATGATACGTGGGAGCCTCGCGCCAATTTGCTTCGTGACGTTCCTAATGTCGTCCACGACTACGACTCCAGCCTCGAGTCAAACGCGGTCGCGATCGACTACGTGCCCTTCGAGACGTCGAATGCGCAGGAGACGGGCTCCGTCGCGAACGCTGTCGGCGCGAGCCGCCGCGAATAGCCGCTTGGGTGAACTCGGAGAGTGAGCGCTTATACTTCTCGATCCAAGCGTGTTCGGTCGGCATGAGCGGATACTCGACAATATGCTGATCCCACTCAGCTTGCGTCGGGCGTCGCCCGATGTCACACGAACTGCAACCTTCGCGTACGTTGACATAGCACAAACGGTCTTCGGTCCAAGCGTCGTCGCAGACCAAGCGTCTTCGCAGACTTTCAGGCGCAGATCACCGAGTGAATGCTCGGCTTGTAGGGCTTCGCGATCACCGAGCCAGCCGACGACACTTTCTCCAGCCTCATGCATCCGATTCCACCGTCGGATGAATGCGCACCATGATCTCTGCAAAGCTTCGTACGTCGCGCCGTCGAGTGTTTTGTTCCGGAGACGCCTGAAGCGCCGAAAGTGGTCCTGCATGGTGTCCAACGCGTCCGGGGCCACCGCCCCGGACAAGTCGTACAGCGCCCACGGCTTCATATCCTCGTTCATTACGCCGGGCCGAACCCCAAGTCGACTCACGCTCTCAGGTGCGATATCAGCGGTCCACCCACTGTTCAGCGTCGTCTCCGACGCTGGAGCCGTCCGCGTTGTTCCGCTTCCTGCCTGGTTCGCCGCCCCCGTCTGCTGCGCCATGTTGTTCTCGTCCGCGCAAGTTGTATTGTACTGCTCCTGGGCTTCGCAGGAGCTTCCGCCCGTCAAGTTCTCAAGCGTTCTCTTCTCCGCCATTTCCCAGTTTTTCCCGATTGTTCTCCGAAGCGCACCCCCGTTAGGTGATTGCTGTCTTAAGAGGGGGGTGATGTAATGGGCTCTCCCAAGTTACATATGTAGGTAGTTTTATAGGTTCTTTGTAGTGGTTCACACCATTACATAAGTAGGTAGATTTGCATTACAAAAGTAGGTTCAGCAGCACACGAGTGCTGAACTGCCGTCACCTTATTGGTTGAAATATGGGGAGCCAGACCCATAATCAACCAATAAGGAGTTGACGTGTATTTGAGTGGTCAGGGCAAGCTGCCCTGGACCTAAATAAAAACAGAGTTGTTTTTCCTTCAGACTAAGTACTTGGTTTCAGTATCACTGGACTTGTACGCTTCCTCATCACTACGTGTAAGCAAGTAACGGACACCCCAGGCCCGTTACACAATGGTTGGCTTTGAACGACCTTGGTACTTTGTACCAAATATTCCGAAGTATGACGTGTCATACTTCTGAAGTGTGAGGTGTCACACTTCATGTAACCAGGGTACAGTTAGGGCTACGTACCCGGCTACAAACTTCCACCCCGTCACAGTTAGGGCCGTTCCGAACCGGGGGTAGGGTAAATGCTTCACGGCTAGAACGGGTCGCGATCCTGCCGTTCCGAGCCAGATCGCGCTCCAAACGATTTTGTACCACCAATCTGGTACATCTTGATGGCAGAAGTTGCCGCACAGAACTACAAAATGACGGACGCACCAAGCTTGAAATGGACTGTGGCGGAGCCGCAGACAGCGCGCAAGCGACTTACCATCGCGCCAACGTCAGACAACTATAACGACTGGACTCTCGAGCAGATCAAGATGGAGTGCACGGCCCGCAAACTGAACGTCGTGAAAAATACATGCAAGGGAGACCGTGTGAAACTTCTTAAGGCATGGGATACAAACAAAGAAGGTGTCGAGGTGCTGGTTCGTCAACAGCGCAAACGATCAAAAGGTCAACGCGAAGAGGAGGCAAAGAGGACGAAAGGCTGCATGTTCCGCCTCCTAAACATCCTGTTCTCCGACAACTTCTTCACCTCATTCTTGGAGACCGGCCATCAACTCCGCAGGGATGAGCTGGACCAGGGCGGCTCGACCTTCTGGATCGACGTTGCCAACGCCTTCAGTACCGACAACGGCGAGTACGATGCATTGATCTCCGACGACGGAGTGTTCGAAGACGTGGATGCTTCATGTGTGACTTCACATTCGGCTGCTAAGTTACAAAGGATGTGGAAGGAGGTGAGCAGCAACTTTGCACGTGCTGAGGCCGGGTCCAAAACCTCTGGACAAAACAGCCACGACTTCTGGGAGTTTTGCAATGGGCGTGCTGATGTCTACTACTTGGATCGGTGGTGCGAGCATCGTCAGTCTGGACGGGAGTTCTATGTCGCCAACGTGTACTCCGACGACGAAGATGATTCAACCAAAGAAAGCGACGGACACAAGTCCAAGAAAGAAAATAGAAAGAAGCGCAAAAGATTTCAACCAGACATGGTGGCCGCGCTTATAGAGACCGTGAATGAATTGCTAGAGAGCGAGTCCAGTAAAACGCAAGAAGACACATGGGTGGAGCAAAAACTTTTACTTCAAGAGAAACGAGCTGCTCAAAAGCTGGTGACACTGACGGCTATCCTGGAGCGCAACGTTGCAGCTATTCACGAATTAAAGCAGCTACGTGAACAGTACGTTCAACAAGGAATTAATGCAGACGAACTTGGAAAAGCTCTAGCCGTGTGCACCGAGAGGAAGCTGATACTAGAAGAGCAGATTGATCAGCTGGAGTTGGATGTTTTGAATCGCTTTTAGCAGCAGCAGTCTGCTCTTTCGGTAGCCGCTAGTGCACACGAGGACGTCGAAGATTGAAATTTTGAATGTGACTCACGAGAACTTGTCGGAGGATTCGGCCTTGTGCGTCACTACGTAAACCATCCGCGTCATTGAAGTTGTCGGTAGGCTGGTAAGAGCTCTCGGTGAGGTTGTGATACTCCGTCGATACCGTGCGTAGGTTTGCTGTCGTGTCGTCGCTCTTGAGTCGCTCGTTGATGCAGAAGTTATGAAGCTTAATACACGTTTTAATTACTTTGCCAACGTTCGTGAAATCAACTACAAGTGGTCGCGAAAATATTTGCCATTTGTTCACTAACAGCCCAAAAGACATTTCAATGCGAATGCGCAGTTGACTTAGAAAGAAGTTGAAGTCAGAGTACGCTTTGCCTTTGAGCTCCAGCTTCGTGAACGGCACCAACAAGGAGTTTGATAGTGGATAGGCATTGTTGCCGACGATGTAAAATCCAGGAGGTAACTTAAGTATATCATTTCTTAGGCTCCACTTCTTGAACGCAATTGAGTCTCCAACCTTTCCAGGAGAATTAAAACAATACCCGGTAAAACGGCAGTGGGCGTCACAAATGGCCTGTACATTCAAGCCATACATTTGATAATGCCCTGAGAAGAATGCTGCAACATCTGGCACCTCGCTCGCACTCGGGGCCCTTATTTGACAAAGCCACCCATCGATACAGCCAACACATCCACTCAAGATCCCGTCCGTGCTAATCTTGGCAAAGCTGTCAGCTAGAAGATGGACACGCTGCTCGGACGACACGGGAGATTGAATGCGAAGCTCTGGGCAGTCACAAACTGCGTTCATGACATCGTGAAATACATCATATGTAACGGAAACAGACGTGCCACCTAAGCAGCGAATTGTGTGATATCTGCTACCGGCTAGCCAAGCAATCGTCATTTGCAGCATGTTCTCCGGCGAGATTGGATCTGTAGCAGTACGCCGAGAAGACTGGAGCTCATCGCGCGATATAGACGGCCGAATTAACATCAACAGACGCTCAAAGGAGTCCACACTCATTCTGTAACAACGCTTAAATTGACCTTCCAGCAGTGATGTCTGCTTGTGGACATTCCAGTTTAAGCGTCGGCGCTTTATACACCCTCTCGGTTCTGCTGGGTAAATGGCAGCAGTGGTAACAAGTAGTGCTATTAGATACCGGCGACGTACACGGGACGATGTCTCGCCTTCCATCCTGCTTGTAGCGATCATCTGTGCGTTTGCCGCGCCTCTGCGATCCCGCGATCCCGGCCGGCGCGCGATCTGTGCATTGATGCAGTAATCACAAAAGTTGCACTTCAGGTCAGCCAATCACAGGCTTATCCTCGGGGCGCGCCCACGGCCCTTAGAATACTCTAGATTAGAATTACCTAGATTAGAATACATGTATCCTACTGTAGTTTATCGTCACATTAATAGTGTGGCTTGTGGAAGTTTTTTCTTCTTAAAATACAAATATTCTAAAATATATATATATTTCATTCTCATGATAGTTATTAATACGTCGGTCTTTTTTGGCAACAGTTCCTCGATCAGTCTTCTCCGAATGCTGCAAATTTTGCGGCGATGTCGCAGATCAGCATCCAATAAAACGTGCACCACCATATTGTCAAAATCGTGCATCGCGACCATCGACCATCGCAGCCATGGTCACCACCAGCAGTCGACCTCACCACTAGATGATCATCCACCCGATGCATGCGGCACAAACTCTGCACCGACATTCATCAAGCCGAGCTACGTATGTCCATGCTTTTCCTCTGTTGCTTTAGTAGGATTCCTAGCTCATCCTTCGGCAAGGACCCATCGTGTTCCCCATACGTCGGCGTGTCACTGACGACGAGACAGATTCGCGTCGTTGTCTTGCACGCATGCGTGTGAGGAGCCACACGTTCACTTCAGAAATGGCTCCTGAACCGTTGACCAGCGTCGCCGTCGTAGTCCGCTCGCGGCCCGGAATAGCAGAGCTCACACATGTGACGGATACATTGTCGGCCTACCTCGACTACTCGTCGAGTCTGCCATTAGCTCGAGCCTGTGCCTTGAGCTCCGTGTCGCTACCACGGAGAGTGTGGGACATCAGCAAGTCTGCAGAGACCGTTGTGGATCCGTGGTGCCAGCCCACGAATAGCTGGTGTCCATCCAGAATGCTTTGGAGCAATCAGTTCTACTATCAAGACCAGTTCTCCAAAGGAATAGTCGAAGCTTGCAAACATGCAGACGTGGGCACAGTACAGTGGCTGGTGGATCACTTCGCAGGCTGTATAGTGCCACCTGAAGCTGTAGAGGCAATAGCTCAACGAGACAAGCGAGAAATTCTTCAATTATTACTAAAAGTTCACGAAGAGCACAAGAAGACGTCGATGCCTGGTGCTCGTATCCAGGCCGCAAAAAAGCCTCACCAAGTTAAATTCTGGGAGAGCAATGCCCTCGTTGCTGCAGCGACGGGGGGACACGGAGATCTGGTACTGTGGCTCTACAGAGAGGTGTTCCACGGCTTCTACATGCAGAGTAACCAGGAAGTGATGGATGAACTCGCACGTCACGGAGATGTAGACGCAGTGCGATGGCTGGTATCCGAAGGGTGGCAGCCTCCTCGTCTCTACTTTGCAGCCGAAGGAGGCAACATCGCTATGGTACAGTGGCTCTTAACTCAGAGTCGCGACGCTGGTAAGCAATGGGCGCTCAAGAACGCGGCCGCTCAGGGTCATCTGGAGATCGTGAAGCTGCTTGTAAGTGAAGGCATGGTGTATCTTGATGGCGAGGCATTCTACGATGCAGCAGCAAACGGCCACTTGTCGGTAGTGCAGTGGCTAAAAGAGAGCAATCTGGGCTTGAAGATGGCGTATAAAGCTATGGATTTGGCAGCAACCAACGGACACTTGGAAGTTATGCAATATCTGCATAGCAACTGCTTGGCTACTTGTACGCACCACACGATGCGTAAAGCGGCGAGTAATGGCCACCTGCACATTGTCACGTGGCTTCACCTGCAATTCAGAGGTCACTCCAGCATCGACTTGTATGCGGCTGGATCCAAGCAGCAATTCAACACGACAGTGATGGATATTGCCGCGATGAATGGCCATCTCCATGTGATGGAATACTTGCATAGCTCTGCGATAACGATGGATACACTCGCCACGGATGACGAGGAAATACTCGAGAAAACAGTCCCAATATGCACATCTGCGTCGGTCCAGTTTGCTGCTGCTGGCGGCCATCTTGAAGTGCTGAAATGGCTTCATGAGAATTGCTGGACGGAGCCTTCTGTAGACATCATGGACGTTGCAGCAGCCAGTGGCAATCTGGAGTTAGTCAAGTGGCTCCACGAACATGCTGCGGCTAAGTTCTCGACGGCAGCCATGGATGGTGCTGCCAAGGAAGGTCATCTGGCTGCGGTCAAGTGGCTGCATGACAACTCACCTGAAGGATGCACAGTCAGAGCAATAGATGAGGCGGCCGCTATGGGCCATCTAGATGTCGTGCAGTGGCTCAGTAAGAATCGAAGCGAGGACTGTTCCACCAAAGCTCTGGACGGTGCAACGAGTGGAGATCACTTTGATGTGGCGCTGCTTCTGACTGTAAGATATCCCGATCTTGGTGACAACGCGGATCTCGAGTTCATAGACAACAATTATATCAGAGAGTGGAGTATCCCACACACCGCTAGTTTTACGGTGTGTAGTGTGCATCGCTGCGCGCTTGCTACTTTAATTGTGGGAAATGGTCCACATTATGGGAGGGATGTCCCGCAGTTAAATATCCTTGTCGGGAAGAGTATAAACTTCCTACTCATCGAATCCCTGAGTATGAAAGCTTTAAAACCAAGCAGGACACAGCGCGATTCGATCCGGAGCAAGTAATGCCCTGTGGCAGACTGCCACTGGCAGTCAGCCTGCGACGTAAGGCGCTACACTCCGTCTGGGTGCCTGGCGTCCATCAAAATAAATATTGTGATCATGCACTTGGCTGGCGTGCTGTATCAAATAGGGATGCTTCCACCATCTAAAATCTCACCATCTCAAGCATTTTTCACAAAAAAATATCGAGCCAATGACCAAGTCTTCTGCCTGAAGGTTCAGGACGGGAGCTACTCAGACTTCCGGACACATGAGGACTCATTGCTCAGTGCCATTCTGCGACTTTCCATCCGAGCAAAGCGCAAATTATTCTAGCAAAGCAATGTCACCCCGTGCCGTCTTCCTTCCGGCCGAGTGGATCTTTCACTGCCTTGCTCGCCTCGATCTCCATTTTCAAATTTGAACGCTAAGCACGATTCCTCTCCTCCTTCGTCGAGTCACTCGGCCGTCTCGCCTTCCCGGCTGAAAGCTCGGACTGCAATGGGTTCCTCCTCTACACTTGTGACGCTACTTCACTTGGCGACGGCCGCCATCCAGATCGGCATGAACCTGAGTCCAGCCCCAGACATGTACCGGGTGCACAAGTTCAAGACGACCGGGCAAATGGCGCTGCTCCCTCTAGTGCTCATGTGCTTCAACAACCACTTGTGGCTGCTCTACGGACTCCTGACCGGCAGCTACTTCCCGTTGTGCGCTGCGGCGCTGGTCGGAGAGACCGCCGGGATCGTCTTCACGAGCGTCTACTACCGCTACGCACGCAACACACTGGAGACCCGTCGGACCTGCGGCGCTGCGCTCTTCGGTATGGCGCTGGTTACGCTGTATGTGTTGCTTGGCGTCACTGTCAAGACGGGGCAGTCATTCGATCAAGTGGTGCAGTCACTGGGCTACGTCGGTGCCAGTATCAATATCTGTCTGTACGCGTCGCCATTGGCAACGATTAAGGTGGTCCTGGCGACCAAGTCGTCGGCTTCTGTGCCTATCAACCTGTGCATTATGATCTTCCTTAACTGCTGCATGTGGGTGGCTACGTCTATTGTGGACGACGACATGTTCGTGTTGATCCCGAGCGTTATCGGTCTGGTGTTCAGCGGCGTGCAGCTCCCGCTCTACTTCATCTACCGCCAAAATACCCCCTACATGGACTTGGATGCCCAATTGGAAGAAGGATACGGCATAAGGAACGTCGACAGCTTCAAGGAAGAGCTTAACCTGGAGGGCGAGTTACCTACGACCTACCGAACTGTGCGTCCGTCTCGCGTGGCGCGGTTCACGACCTACACGTACCAGCGAGCCGAAGGAACTCCACTCACTGTGGGAAGCATGCCTTCATTCTCAGCTACAGAGGATAGTCCGCATGTGTTCAGCGAGCGTACTCCGATCATGACCCCGGATTCGCTGCGATTCTCATGGGATGGCGACGACTTCAGCGACCTCGAGATGCAACCGCTTATCCTAACACCCATTGCGGCTTAATGTGCTGCATAACACACAATTAAAAATGCTGCGTAACTAGCAGGTCTAGCGACGATTTCAACCAAAGCAAATGTGTAAACAAATGCAAAATTCTCCATCTTTTAGTCTTCTTCATCGTGGGATTGCAGTGCAATCATCTTGACCTGTGCAATTTGCCTGTTCTTCCCATCTCTTAGGTTACGCAACATAAGTCGGTTGCAAACAGCTTTTGCGTCTTTTCATCCCCACTCTTCAATTTTCCAGACAAGGGGATTGCGTCTTGGTACCGGTATTACTACGTAGTATAAGCGAAAATGACTGGCACAGCAGAGATTGTGGTCCGGTCGATGGCAGCGTGTTCGGGCGCCGTCATGATCCTGAGCCCGTCCATCTTGATCTATCGCGTCTCCCAGCAGAAGGATGTGGGGGTGGCGTCTGTGATCCCTCTCGTGACTTTGTTCTCCAATTGCCACATTTGGGCACTTTACGGCTACATGATCGAGAATTGGTTCCCAATTTTCTGGATTTACTTCTTCGGAGACTTCGTGGCGCTGGCTTTCCTCTCTGCTTATTGGAAGCATTCAAGACAGCGACGCTACGTGAACCGAGTGCTGTTAATTATGGCTTGTATCGTGACTGTCGTCACTGTCTACGCCATTGTCGGAGGATTGGGTCATACGGGCCAGTCAAGAGACGGGATGGGCTCTGTTATGGGTATCTTTGCGGATATCTCGGCTATCTGTATGTACGGAGCCCCCATGGAGAAGCTTCTTCAAGTGCTCAAGTACAGATACGCCGCCTTCATTAACGCGCACATGGTCATCGCGGGACTTACGAATAATTGTCTGTGGTTCACGTATGGTATCCTGTCCGACAACTGGTTTATTATCTCGCCCAATATCGTCTTCATCTCACTCAATACCTTCACCTTGGTACTCTGTGTCGTGTTTGATCCCAAGACACACCCAATTTCCGCGGGATTCCACGCCCAAGTAGACGGTGAGAGCGACGAATCGCCAGCGCTAACAGCGTCGAAGATCAGTCTGAGCTGTAAGGGAGACAACATGATGCCTAGTCCAGCCTTTGAGGCCATGCATTCGCCGCTGGACTCGATTCGTGCGTCGAAGTAAACGAAAATTAAAACTGAAGTCGATTTACAGTCCTTAAAGCTTAATGTATAGCTGGCTATTGAGCCAAGTTGAGAAGAGTCGGTATGAATTATAAAAAGAGAGTGGGAATTCCTAGAGACGTTAAAGTTGAATTCGACTTTTGCAGGGTGCAAGTCTTTTCAGGGAGAAGAGCAAAACTGAAGGCTTTGTAATATTTCGTCGCTTTGAAAACGCTTCGTTGTACATGTAATTCCTTTTCCCCTCCACTTTTCCAATGGTCTCGATTACGTAAGCTCTAGCAATCCAAAAGTCCAGTTAGTGTTACCACGTTCCATTCAATCTTCAATTCACCGCAACACGGAATACACATGATACCGCGGTTCTTCAAAAACGATAGCAGCCTGCTCTGCGATTGTGATTTTGTGCAGTCCTGTCATTTTGATCGATTGAATTTTAACGCGAAAGGATGGTGGGGAGGCATCGGTGGGTCTC